>NW_006800359.1:106151-107411 GCF_000485575.1 Poecilia formosa
ACACTTGGAGACATGTGGAGACACTTGGAGACATGTGGAGACACTTGGAGACATGTGGAGACACTTGGAGACATGTGGAGACACTTGGAGACATGTGGAGACACTTGGAGACATGTGGGGACACTTAGAGACACGTGGGGACATGTGGAGACACGTGGGGACATGTGGAGACACTTAGAGACATGTGGAGACATGTGGAGACACTTGGAGACATGTGGAGACACTTGGAGACATGTGGAGACACTTGGAGACACGTGGGGACACTTGGAGACACGTGGGGACACTTAGAGACACGTGGGGACACTTAGAGACACGTGGAGACACTTAGAGACACGTGGAGACACTTAGAGACACGTGGAGACACTTAGAGACACTTAGAGACACGTGGAGACACTTAGACACGTGGAGTCACGTGGAGACACTTAGAGACATGTGGAGACACGTGGAGACACTTAGAGACACGTGGAGACACTTAGAGACACGTGGAGACACTTAGAGACATGTGGGGACACTTAGAGTCACGTGGAGACACTTAGAGTCACGTGGGGACATGTGGAGACACTTAGAGACATGTGGAGACACTTAGAGACATGTGGAGACACTTAGAGACATGTGGAGACACTTAGAGACACGTGGAGACACTTAGAGACATGTGGGGACACTTAGAGACACGTGGGGACACTTGGAGACACGTGGAGACACTTAGAGACATGTGGGGACACGCTGTCTGTTATTCTGTGAGCAGCTGAGAATTTGAAGCTTCTTAAATATGAACACATTTAGTTTCATGATGTCACCAGGTGACTCTGAACCAGCCAATCACTGATCAGATGCTGAGAACAAATAAATGAATGAGGAGCCAAAACTTTCTCCAGACGAACAGAAAGTGAAGTTGTCTTTGGACATTAAGATGAACAATCTAGAGTTGTAGATCTAGAGCCAATGCACAGCTTCAGTTCTTCCAGCTGGAAACTAGAGATCAGGATGACCTCTGACCTTCAGAGCCACATAAAGACGGTTCCACAGTCGGCCTTCAATCAGTTGGAGAACGTTTCCAGGATTAAAGATCTGCTGCTGCAGGACCAACCTTCCAGACCTCCTGGTTCTGGTTCTCATTAGAACCAGAACCAAACATGGAGAAGCAGCATTCAGCTTCTGTGCACCACATATCTGGAACAAACTTCTAGAAAACTGCAAACAGCTGAAACACTGAGTGCCTTTAAATCAAGCTGCTCTGATTAATAATAACTGGAACATGTT
>NW_006800359.1:109526-117315 GCF_000485575.1 Poecilia formosa
AGCGGATCAGTTAGCGGACCTGTCAGCGGACCAGTTAGCGGACCTGTCAGCGGACTAGTTAGAGGACCTGTCGGCGGACTAGTTAGAGGACTAGTTAGAGGACCTGTCAGCGGACTAGTTAGAGGACCTGTCGGCGGACTAGTTAGAGGACCTGTCGGCGGACTAGTTAGAGGACCTGTCGGCGGACTAGTTAGAGGACCTGTCGGTGGACTAGTTAGAGGACCTGTCGGCGGACTAGTTAGAGGACCTGTCAGCGGACTAGTTAGAGGACCTGTCAGCGGACTGGTCTGGCTGCTTGGAGGGAAAACAAAGTCTGAGTGGTAAAAATAGACATATGCCTTTAAGGCCGTCTAGGATGTGGGCGTGACTGAGTGCATCCGCAATCCAATCAGAGAGACTTCCTGTCCCCGGCTCTTTGAAGACCGGATACTTCCTGTCCAGCGTCTCCCCGCGTTCTCCTCTCAGCTCCACAGGAAGTGATCCGGCTGAGCAAGAAGCAACTTCCTGCTGAAGGAGTCGGAGAGCTTCGCTTCAGATTCACACAGAGACTCTGCTGCTGTTAAAACAAAGCTGGACCAATAAACAATGATGGACTAGAGACACTTAGAGACACGTGGAGACACTTAGAGACATGTGGAGACACTTAGAGACACGTGGAGACACGTGGAGACACTTGGAGACACTTGGAGACACGTGGGGACATGCTGTCTCTGCTATTCTGTGAGCAGCTGAGAATTTGAAGCTTCTTAAATATGAACACATTTAGTTTCATGATGTCACCAGGTGACTGAACCAGCCAATCACTGATCAGATACTGAGAACAAATAAATGAATGAGGAGCCAAAACTTTCCCCAGACGAACAGAAAGTGAAGTTGTCTTTGGACATTAAGATGAACAATCTAGAGTTGTAGATCTAGAGCCAATGCACAGCTTCAGTTCTTCTAGAGATCAGGATGACCTCTGACCTTCAGAGCCACATAAAGACGGTTCCACAGTCGGCCTTCAATCAGCTGAAGAACGTTTCCAGGATTAAAGATCTGCTGCTGTTGGACCAACCTTCCAGACCTCCTAGAAGAATGCTGCTTCTATGGTGCATAGAAGCAGCATTCAGCTTCTATGCACCACAAATCTGGAACAAACTTCTAGAAAACTGCAAACAGCTGAAACACTGAGTGCCTTTAAATCAAGCTGCTCTGATTAATAATAACTGGAACATGTTTGATTATTTTAAAGGCATTTGACAAAATGTACTGTTTTCTGCTAGTTCTATAATCGGTGACTTCGTGATGGTTTTAGGTTTTTATGTGAACTTTTAGCTGCCTTGTGGCTGAAATGTGCTTTACAAATAAACTTGATAAAGTCCAGCTCTTTATTAGCTTCATCAAAAATGTGAAAAATAATCAGACATGGAGAATGAAACAGTGACAAACAGGGAAACAAGAAATACAAATAACTTCCTGATTACTGATGATGAACGCAGGAATGCAGCAACTCTGCCTTGATTAGTCGGACATAAAACTAATAAGGGGAGAAACAGGAAATGTATCAGCAGATTTAAACTGAACTCTAGTTACCAGAACTGGACTGGACCGGACTGGACAGAACCAGACTGGACAGAACCAACCAGAACCGGACTGGACCGGACTGGACAGAACCAGACTGGACCAGACCAGACTGGACAGAACCAACCAGAACCGGACTGGACCACAGTGTGTAAACTGGATGTGTTGGTCCAGTTCAGTATCAGAACCTCTCTGGTTCTGATTGGTTGGCTCTGTTGTTTCCTCACTTCCACCATGTCTGTGTTTATCTGTTGGCCTCAGAACCGGCCCAGTTTGATCCCAGTTTGATCCCAGTTAAAGCTCTGGGTGGAGCAGCAGGATTCCCCTGCGAGGCGTGTTTGTTTTCTCCACCTCGGCTGCTGGCCGGGTGGGATCGTTACTGAGTCATGATCAAACGGAAAGCTTCGATCGATCCAGTTAGAACCCAGCCGGGTCAGCGTCAGAACCCGGCTGGAAGGTTCTGGTTTCTGCTTCCTCCAGGAAGTGGGTCCAGTAGAGGAAGGGGACCCATCAGCTTGGATCCCAGATGTTTGTCAGAACCGAAGCATGTGGGTTGAATCAGCAGCTGGACCCTGCAGCGGCCGAGTGGCGTTCAAACGCGACCCAAAAGTCAGATGTTTCAGCGTTCTGATCATTTATGCAAAGCTCCAGTGTATTGAAAGTCGACCCGGTTCCATCAGACTGTGGGTTCAAACATCATCAGTTTTGATTGGCTGGTTTGCTCCTGGTCTGGAGGGAAACCGCTGAGTCCACCAGAATCCGTTAGTTGGCTCTCCCACTTTCTCCTGCTGGGTGGAGTCAGGTGGGGGGTTCCTGCAGGAAATGAGCTCAGAGTTTCTGTCAGCTGCACAGGAAGCGACCGTCCTCCTGTGTGCAGATGTCGGCGCTCCTGCAGGAAGCTGTGGGTGAAAATGGCGTGGCTTCCTTCCTGCGGCGGCCCGTCTGCGGAGCGGGAGGAAACCCGAACGCAGGGCGGCGGATTCCTCCTGCCGAACAAACTCCAGCAGGTCCGACATCAACGCCAAAATAAGTCCCTCAAAGTCTGGATTCTGCTTAATTATCCCTCTGATTCATTATTAATAATTTACAGAAACACAGACAGGAATCGCTGTTTTCAGAGCAAATCAAGCCTTCAGTGAAGAAGCAAAAACTTTCTGAATTATTACAAAATAAAAATAAATTAAAACTGAAAAGCTACTTAAAATATGTAGTTTTCCCTTAATAACACAACCTGAAAATTTAAAATTAATTAAGTAATATTTGACAAAGTCACTAACAAAAAAGTCGCTAGTTTTGTGACTGACTGCGTTCGGAACCGCCGTCTGACAGAACCGGGCCGATCCGGTCCAGTAAACTGGAGATTTAGTCTTTGCTGAAATGATCAGAGTAGAACGCTGAAAGGTCTGACTTCCGGGCCGTACCTGAACGCCACATGGTGCTGCAGCAACCCTCCCATCAGGTTACCATGGTAACAGACCAGCAAACTAATCGGCTTTTGTTTTGGTAAGAGTTAGCAAAAAGAAAAATGGTGGAAATCTTTGGAAATGAAACAATCAAACTACTAAATGTCTTAGTTTTGGTAAATAAATAAGAATTACTGTTAAAATTTTGAGATCGGTGACTTTAAGATGCAGCTGAGGTTTTTCTGACGCACTAACAATGGAAACATCTGTGAACGTTCAGCATTTACCCAACAGTAAACCAGTAAATCCAGTAAAACCAGCGCCAACCTGCACAGCTTCAGCCAGACTCCGTCTCTGTCCGTCCACCAGGACGAAGGGACGAGTTTTCTCCAGGAAGGGACGTCTCTGTCTGTCCGCACCTTAAAGACAGAGCGGACTCTGAGTGACTCCCATTCAAATATCTAGATTTTAAGATGTCAACAGAAAAACATTTATTCCAGTTGTTAAAAGAAGAAACTCATTCCAGCAAATAAAAACCCAAATTTAAATATTCTGTTCTGTCCAACATAACTGGACAGAAGTCCAGCAGACGTTGACCTTAAGAAGCTGTTTGGTCACAGACGGATGCATCCAAACACATTCATGGAAAGTTGAGTGGAAGGAAGAGTGTTGTGGAAAAAGTTTCATCAGCAGCTGGAAGCCTTAGTTGGCAAAATACCAGAAAGAAACACGAAATGACTCACATCAGTCTAAGGCTTATTTACCAAAGTCAACTAACTTGCAGAAATATTTTAATTTATTACAAACCTGTAAAAATAATTAATATTTATCTAAACCATAAGCATATTTAACATTTCCATGTTTGTTAAATTAGCATTTTTTGATAAAATGGAGTTAATAAATAAAATAAAAATGTAAAGTAATTTGTTTGTTCTGATTATTTCCTGTAGTTTCCTGATTGTTTGACCTTTAACCTCCCTACCGGTCAGAGCAGCGTCCATCTGGACCTCCGCAGACAGAACCGCTCCGTCCTGCGGTGCGTTCAGGGACCGGCAGACCATGAACGCCGCACGGCCGCCCAGCAGCAGCAGCACCAGCGGCAGCGGCGGTCCGGCGGCGCCGCTCATCCTCTCTGTGTCACCGGAAACCGGCAACAGGTTGCCGCTGTCCGCCGTGCGAGGCTCTCCTGTCCCGCTCCGGTTACCTCCCGTTGTCGGAGCTCCGGGAAAGGCTCCACCAAGACTCCATGGCGCCTCTGTTCCCAGTGAGAGCCCGATAAGACCGAACCGAGCGGGTCAGGGTTCCGGACTACCAGCGGGACCGTTTATCGGTCCCGTTAATGCGGTGGGACTCCCGCCCTGTTCCCGAACTGCGTAGTTTCTGGTAAAACTGCAGCTATCTTGAAGGAACTGCGGAAAGGACCAACAGAACCGGTTCGGTTTCAGTCTGGTAGTTCCGTCCGGACTCACGAACTTCTTTCTGTACGAATTAAAATCGCTGAAGGCGGCTCATAATAGGACACCGGAACACCCGTGTTTATACCGGGAGCTAACGAAGACGTCATCCCGCTGAGTTAAGCTACGCGCAACAGACCGGATATGCTGAAGGTTACCCATCAAAATAAGCGCACCACACACTTTACGAAACTTGTTTTTAGCCCTTAAGCAGCATTAAACAGATCTTAATCTGTTTTAGAAACTTAACGCAAAATTTAGTTTATTTTTTAACTAATGTTATCAAAAGCAGAAAATGTTGAAGCATTAAACTTCTAAATACATTTTACTTTGAAAACCAACCGGAACCTGTATTTAAACGCCCGTTGAGCTTATTAAAATGTTGTATGTTGGTACAATAATATTTACACACCCACCGGACAACTTTGACTCACGCACCTCTTCATCTGAGATCAGAGACCTGTGTATGCAGGAGAGAATATGATGGATAATTAACCTCATCAGTGCCACGTAGACAAATACTCTGCAATAAATACTTCCTCTAGATGCCGCAATGTGGTCAAATACATTTTTTATATATTTTTTCTGTCTTATCTGAATGTAAAACATTATGGGGGGAAAGTTGTTCATTATCTTGCCGTATTTAAATATATAACAAATATGTCTTTATTCAGATGTTTTATTTAAATATATGTATTTTTTCCCCACATTGTCATAATTTCTGTATTTCAGCCTAAATATTTCTTTTCAGATCCTTCATGTTTCTGCTTTTAAGTTGATAAACTACACAATCAATAATTTGCTTCAATAATGTGGGTTATTTAGTCATAAGAGAAAAAAATTGAGTTTATTATTTAAAGTTCTGTCTTCATGTTATTAATTCACTATAAATATCACAGTTCCAAACTAAAGGTTGACGACCAAGACACATATTTAGTTAGCAGTTTGGAAACTAAGTCTTTAACTTCTCACTAAATATTTAGTCAGCAAGCTAAACATTAAGGTTGAAGCTAAATATTGGTTTACAAACAAAATATTTGGCTCCAAATTTAACTTCAAATTAAGCATTTAACCACAGATCTGGCAAGCTAAAAGGTAAACCTCATACTAAATACTTAGTTATCAAGCTAAATCTTTGACTTGCAAACCAAATATTTAGCTCCAACTTGAATATTTAGCTTTGAGCTACACGTTTAGCTTCAAACTAAATATTTAGCCATTTACTTTGCTAACTGAAAATTTAGTTTGAAACTGCAACATTTATAAATAGCTAAATATTTAGTTCCAACCTGAATATTTAGTTCTAATCTGCAGGTCAGACTAAATATTTGGTAACTCCTTGGTTTTTTCTTTAAGTAAAGCTAATTATTGGTGTTAATGTGACCGTGTGACGCCCACTCGGCGCCCGGTCCTGGTGCAGGCAGGCGGTAGCAGGATGGCAGCACAGGTTAAGGTGTGATGGTTTCCAGGCTGAAATGATGTGCAGCAGCTGCTGAAGGCGCGCTGCAGGTCTGGATCCCAGCCGACTGCAGCAGAAGCAGAAGGATTAGCGGCTGCTGAGGTCAGCGGCGGTTCAGAGGAACAATCTGATCCAGAGTCAGTGTAGAAGCCTAAATTCAATTTTAGTTCATTCAGACCTTTAGGATAAATTATGTTTAGATTTCTTATGGTAATTTGTTTATTTGGATAAAAATGATCACTAGTTAAATCTCTATTGCATACCAATTTGTTACATTGGGCTATACTAAGACCTTCTTGTAAATTTGCATATGTAATTGGAGTTAAGGATTTTAGGGTGTGGCCAGGCAGAATCAGTTTGGCGGTTGGAGGGGAGCCACACAGTTTTTTTTACCTCTCTCTCTCTTTTTCTCTCTCTTAGGACTCTTTTGTTTACTCTATTATTTTTGTGGAAAAGTAACATTTGTGCCGTTTTTATTTTTGAAGTGAACCGTTAACCTTTACCAAGAGGATCCAGACTGGGTTTTTGTCGTTTTTGTCATCAAGTGGACCGAAGGGGAAGGACGGAGAGCGTCAAGCTTATTATGGCTTCATTATTTAGGAACCTACAGTCAGTTTGGATGAAGCAGGGCTGCACGTGCTGCGGCGGATCAGCTGCGGCGGATCAGCTGCTGGCATCACGCTGCGGCGGTAATCACATCACGTGGTCAAACCCTGGGCTGCAGCAGAAAGAGGAGCAGTGAACTCTTCCTCTTCCTCCATGAGCGGCGCAGTCTGAGTCCAAAAGTATTCATACACCACCAAACTGCAGAGTTCTGTTCCGCTTCCGGGAGAGGACCAAGATGTATGAGAGAACACATGGCAGCATCATGCTGTGGGACAGATGGGTGGGGCTAAATGAGAACATTCTGGGCACAAACCCTGCAGGAGAGCTGACTGGGGTCAAAGGTCACCTTCCTGCAGAACAACAACCCCAAACAAACAGCCAGAGAGAGATCAGTGGCCTAGTCAAAGCCCAGACCTGAGCCTATTTGTGGCAGGACTGAACTGATGTTCAGAGACATTCTCCATGTTTTCCTAAGAAATGAGGAAAAGTTCAGTTGGTGTGAAGACTCTGAACTCTGACTCAGATCAGATCTGTCGTTTTATTGCATTATTGACTCATTTGCTGTGGCCTGTTTGTTCTGAAGAGCCTCTTAAATATGGCTGACATTCCAGGGAAAGTTGTCGTTCTTCCAGATGATTTTCTTTGCATCACATTTATCTCCGGTTTCTGTCTCCAGTCATGTAGGAGGAGGTCGCGTTTTATTTGGGATGATGAACGTTAGTGACAGCGTCTCCAGGCGGATCCCCGGCTGGCGGCTAGCGGCTAGCTGCTAGCGTAGTGAGTCTCCTCCTGGTCTGAGGCATCCTGCCGGGGGTGACGAAGGAGACGGCGCCCCCACCTGGTCAGGCGCTGAAACATCTGCAGGCAGAGAGCAGAAGAAGAAGCTGGAGTACTGTCAATAACACACTGCAAAAAACTAACTAATTTAGTTTGAAAAATAAATATTTTTTTGGTGACTTAAATATTTAGTTTGGAATGAATGAATAACGGAGGCTTTTTTCTCTACGATGTGCTATAAACCAAATTATTGCTGTTAGTTTTTTACAGTGTAACTGGACAAACGGCTCTGTCTGACAGACTGAAGGAGGACAACATGCTCACCGTCCCCGTCCTCCGTCCTCGGCTGATGTGCGTCCTCCTTTTGGGGGACGACAGCCGTCTGTGGAGCTGCAGGTTGTAGAGGAACAAAACGCGCGTCTTCTCCCTCTGCACAGACAGACAGGTGGACAGAGAGACAGACAGGTGGACAGAGGGACAGACAGGTGGACAGAGGGACAGACAGGTGGACAGAGAGACACCTGTCA
>NW_006800359.1:118280-138374 GCF_000485575.1 Poecilia formosa
TCTCATGGGAAACGGTTTCTGTCTTGTCCCATGTCTTTGTGTCCTCCCTCTAGTTAAATATAGTTTTAATGATGAACTCCGGTGCTGTTGGTGTTTTTACCTTTGGGTTGTAGAAAGCTGCGATGACGCGGCGCAGGCGGTTGGTGTAAACCTGGACACAGCTGAACAGCGCCACCACCAGGACACAACCCACACAGCTCGCATACGCTTCAAAAGGGAGGCGGGAGGGGGGGGACATGCATGCTGAGGAGGAGGAGGAAGTGAGTTCAGAGGAAAACGGTTCCTGCTCTTTACAGTCTGCAGAGCGAGGAAGCTGTCGCCCCCTGCTGGGTGAATGTGTGTCCAACACCCTGCCAGCTGCAGATTACCAGCAGAAAAACCAGTTTAAACAGGGCCAGTACCAGTTCAGACCACAGGGCCAATTCAATATGATTCAGTTCAATATGAATCAGTTCAGTGTGATTCAGTTCAGTTCAGTGAACTGGGACTCACCGCGGTTGTCGCTCTGGACGTTGGTCTCAGAGGAGCTGTTGAAGCCAGAGATGGTGGTGCGCAGGAGGCGGGCCATCATGGTGTCTCCGCCCACGCTGATGTCGATGTGATGGCTGCCTGCAGGAAGGGGGCGGAGCCATCTGACTGACAGTCTGGAGCTTTTTCCTCCAGATGGATTTCAAAGATTTGATTAATGCAGATTTTTCATTGGGTCAGAATAATAGCTAACTCGGACTTTCTGTTTCCATCAACAAGTTCTTGTCCTTCTGGTTGATGTTGGACCGCTCTGCACGTCCAACACATTTGTGTTAAAGTTTTAGATATCAACTGTTAAGCAGTTACATGTTTACATCTCATTTTGAAGTCTGCTGCTTACACAGCAGTACCATTTCCTCTGCACCTGTGATGTTGTGTTGCTACATCACTGTACCCAGAATGCACCGCTCTACAGTCTTCTGACCAAATCCTTACTGTGATCACTTATGCTAAATCAGCAACAGCGTTATCAAAACTCAACAACTATAAAACTGAAGTCATAAGAGAAAGGTCTGATCCAAAGAATCCTTCCTGAAGTGCTAACCGCACAGCTAGCTGCGTGACAAAGTGTCACAGACACATGTGGGTACAAACATGGGTGAAGTTAGCGCATTTGCCTCCACTAAACACTGTGTTAGCACATCACTTTAGCATTAGCGGAACTAAAGTTCATCAAATCAAACCAAAGTTTATTTATATATCGCATTTATAACAACTTCAACTGACCAAAGTGCTTCATAATAATTACAATAATAGCTATATTATAAAATAAGAAATAAAGTTAAGCTTGCAAAAAAAAATACAAATAACATGATAAAATGTTCAGACAAGGTGGGTAGATGACTGGCTGTTCACACTGGCACCTTCTGGCCTCACCTAAAAGTGTGATTAAAGCTTTAGCGTTAGCCAAACTAATGTTTATGATTAGCACTGTAGCATTAGCAGAGCTACATGTTTCACTCGCTGTGTTCCTAGGTTTTCCAGACCAGATCAACCTGACCGACCAGTGTGTGTGTGTGTGTGTGTGTGTGTGTGTGTGTGTGTACTTGTGATGTTGAACTGTGTGAAGGTGTGTCTGCTGATGATGTCCAGGATGTGGAACAGGGAGAAGTCGATGGCCAGCAAGAGTACGGACAGCAGTGAGATGGCCAGAACCTGAAAGCCTCCTGAGGCCTGTGACACACAAACAGAACCAGCTGATGATGAGGATGATGAGGGTGATGACACCTGGCGGTTTCCATGGTAATGGAGGTTGCAGCGGTTCCAGTCACCACTTGTGTCAGCTCGTCAGAGTTGATCTTCAGACTCATCGGGGCGATGAACCGCTTTCTCTCCGACTTTCTGAGAGGAAGCAGGAAATGTTTCCCCTGAGAGGAAAGAGGAAGAGACGGTGAGCCTTCATCACTGTGACGTGATGAAGAGGAGGATGAGAGGGTACCGCTCGTCTCCTGCGCTCGTCGATCCGTCTGAAGTAGGAGGTGATGTAGACGTTGTCAAAAGAGATGTTTGTCCTGTAGGAGCGGAGGTACTGCACCGCCCTGAGGAGGAGGAAAACGAGGAGGAGGAGGAAAAGGAGGAAGAGGAGGATGAGGAGGAGGAAGAGGGAAAGGAGGGAAAGGAGGAGGAGGAGGAAATGGAGGAGGAGGGGGAGGGAACGGAGGAGGAGGAGGAGGGAAAGGTGGAGGTTGAGGATGAGGAGGAGGAAAAGGTGGAGGAAGAGGAGGAGGAGGAGGAAAAGGAGGAGGGAAAGGAGGAGGAGTAGGAGGAGGGTTAGGATGAGGAGGACGAGGACGACGAGGAAGAGGAAGGACAGAAGAGGAAGAGGAGAAGGAGAGAAGATCAGGATCAAAAGAAAGAGGAAGGAAAGAAGAAGAGGAGAACCTAAAAGAGGAGGAGAAGTAAAGGGGGAGGAGGAAGAGGAGGAGAGGAAGCAGCAGCAGTGATGATGAAGGTAATATTACTGGTCAAACTGGTGATGAAGGTGTGGATCTTACTGGATGAAGACGGTGACGAAGGTGAAGGACAGCAGCATCTGCAGGACCTTCACCCCCTGGTCCATCCTCTTCGTCAGGCGCTGGAAGGATTCCCTCACGGCCTCAGTGAAGACCCGGTCCAACGGAACTCCGTCCAGAACCGACTGCTGCTGCTCCTCCTGCTGGACGGCAGGGGAAATGCGTCAGTTTCACCGGGTCTGCTGGTTCTGGTGGTTCTGGTTGGTCCAGTGGTTCTGGTGGGTCTGCTGGTTCTGGTTGGTCCAGTGGTTCTGGTGGTTGTGGTGGTTCTGGTGGGTCAGGTGGTTGTGGTGGTTCTGGTGGGTATGGTGGTTCTGGTTGGTCCGGTGGGTCTGGTGGTTCTGGTGGGTCCAGTGGTTCTGGTGGTTGTGGTGGTTCTGGTGGGTCTGGTGGTTCTGGTTGTTCTGGTGGTTCTGATGGGTCTGGTGGTTCTGCTGGTTCTGGTGGTTCTGGTGGGTCAGGTGGTTCTGGTGGGTCTGGTGGTTCTGGTGGTTCTGATGGGTCTGGTGGTTCTGGTGGGTCAGGTGGTTGTGGTGGTTCTGGTGGGTCTGGTGGTTCTGGTGGTTCTGATGGGTCTGGTGGTTCTGATGGGTCTGGTGGTTCTGGTGGTTCTGGTGGTTCTGACCTGGACCATGACCTCGGTGCGGAACTCTCTGGAGAGACGATCCATGGAAACGTTGAGCCGATCATACAGCTGACCGAAGTTCCTCTCCACAGGAATCTGCTCCCTGCACCACGGAGTCATGACTGACAGACGGGAACAGAGCCGTTAGAGACACAGACAGTTACAGGTCAAAGGTTACCAGGTCAAAGGTTAAAGGTCATCACCCTGAACCAGTATGGCTGCTTGGAAGGGTTGAAGGTGAAGATGCTACTGCTGCATCCAATGATGGACACGCTTCTGCTAATCCCCTAACCAGGTAAGAGCGAAGCTAATTTTTAGTTTAGCACTTTAGCATTTTTGCTAACTTTGAAAACATTTAGCATATCTAGCTTCCCCTGAATAGATTTTGTTGGATAAATTCCAAACCACTAATTTCCTTGGCTGTTTTGTAAATGTTCATTAGCGTTTTAGCATTAGATTCAACTTTCACTAAATAATGTGTTTGTATAGCGCTTTAACGTTAGCTTCTACTGAGTACCATGTTTGAACTGCTCTTTAGCATTAGCTAAATATCATGTTAGAGCTATGTGTAGTGCATTAGTAGAACTCACCGCTTTGCTAAGTAAGATGTTTGCTGTACTGACCTTAAGGCACTAATCATAAACCTTAGTTCCATTAATGCTAACGCGCTAACTTTAAGCTGTTTACGTGGAGAATGTGAGGTTGCTCTCAAAACAATTGCTAAATATGTATTAATGCATGTCTGTGTATTTGTCTGTGTATGTCATAATTTGTTTTAATTCTTGCCATTTGTTCTGTAAAGTTTCTTTTTAAAAATGAGAGACAACACGAGAAGAGGAAATGGAATTGCTGTCTTCAACCACTTCAAAATAAGAGCATGAATATAAACATCTAACTACTAGAAAGATTCTTAACAGTTTACAACCAAAATTTCAGCACAGGTGTCAAAATGTACTCAACTGAAAGTTTATAAAATAGGCAAGTAAATTAGTGCTGAAGAAGAAAATTAATTTAGGGAAAGCTAAGCATGATAAATGTTTTCAACGTTAGCTAAAATGCTAAAGCGCTAGGTTAAAAATTAGCTTGCTATTTGTGAAATAGAGGAATTGTGCCCTCCACTGGCAGAACTAGCATTTGTAATTAGTGCTTACGGTTAGCACTGCTAACATTTTAGCGAGCAGTGCCCACCACTGTGTTTTTCGCTAATGCTAGCCAAACTGGAGGCTTTTATGCCTCTTTCCACTTCTATTTCAGGCTAAATAAAATGGTCAGCAGAAATAAGTTTGAATTTACTTTTCATACAGAAACTCACTTCTCATGACATCACACAGGAAGTCGAATTTCATTGAAACACAGAGGATGTGGTTGATGATGGGAACAGGAATGGCTTTCATGCACTCACTCCACTTCTGCCTGAACCAACCAGCGCAGCGCCGGATGCCCTCGTTCACCACACCTGAGCACAGAAGGGTTTCACAGACACAGAACCGCTCTAACAGAACAGCTCTAACAGAACCGCTCTAAGGGTGTTTTCACGTCTGACCGTCCAGTAGACTGCGTCCGATTGGGGGCCAAAATTGCAAAGTTTGTAACATTTTCAGAGCTGTTTTACATTCATACTGCACTGTGTCAAAACTGTTCCCCCCGTCGCCTGTGGGGGCGCTGCACCAACAATCACTGAATGAATTGACACAAAACATCTGAAGAAGACCAGCCCAACTTTCTAATTCACAAAATTTAAACAAAAATGGAGCGGTGTCAGATTTTGGCTTCATTGTTACATTACTAGTTTGCACATCGCCTGTTAGCCACTAATGCTAGCAACGTTCCTGCAGGCGGCGTTGCTACGCGGTGAGTCTGTCCACAACACCAGACTGTTCCAATGCAGGATGAGCAGGAATCTGTCACAAAAATGATCTTAGCGCCTTTATTTCTTACCAGATTTCTATAAATATGGCTTAAATTAAAGCTGAGGAATGTTTTGATATGTAAAATATGTATTTTCCCTTGATATCAATCTATAAACAGTTTGGTTTCTTTCAAGAAGCAAGAGAGGACTAAGCAAATTGCTATTTTGTATTGGTCAATATTTAATATTACATAAATGCTGCTGTTAAAATTAGTTTGTCAAATTGTAACAAACCATTACTCTTATGCTTTTTGAAATATGTCATCCTATCCTATTTGATGATTGTTATATTCAAACAGACGAGGCGATTAGTCCAGTTTTTGTCACTGAAGGTTTTAACATGACAGCAGCTGCATCTCCCGCAGATCAGAGAGGAATATATTACCCAGAATGCCCTGCAGTTAGCTTCCTGTTTTTGGAGCAGTCTCTGACCCGCTTACATTCACACTGCTTTCCAACCGTTTCAGAGTTCACTTCAGCCGGACCGAGGCCCAGGTTTTCAGGAGGGTCAGAGTTCAGTTTTTCAGTCCGTTTTGGAAGTCAAATTTGCATTCACACTTCCCAAACGAATCGCACTTTCGAGACAAAAGAATTAGAATCTGATTAAAGCAGACTAAACAGGGTGTGAATGCACCCTAACAGAACCTTTCTATCAGAACCGCTGGTCTGGACCAGGTTACAGATGGAGAAATGACCACTGGTTTCAAAGCTCCATATTTAGGAGAAAGAAGCATTCCTCTCCTAGCGCTCATGCAGCCCTGGGCGGTTGCCCATATTGCCAATACTAGAAACCGCCACTGGAAACCCCTAAAAGAGGTTTTAACTACGACAGAGTATTAGGGGCCAGACTAAGAGAATCTTTTTAAATTACGACAGCAGTTATGATATTATGACGATAAAGTCATAGTAATGGGCATAAGAAAGAAATAAAATTTCTAGAAAATGAGAAGCTTGATGGAGTCATGAAGACGTGAGCAGCTCGTCCAGTTCGTGGTTCTGTCCTCTTTTCAGCTGTTGATCAATCGATTCAAAGTCCAATAATAATCTGATGCTGATGTGTGAACAGATTAAGGTTGTTTGTAAAACAGAATCCAAAGTATAACTTTACAAGATCATCTCATTTAATGTCAATATTAGTATGATTTTCATGTTGGAGTCATGTGACTTTATTCTCGTGAGGAACCAGAACGAGTTTCTCCTGGTGTAATACCGTTATGATAACACTCTATTTGAAGACGTGTGCATAAGACTGACATGACCCTGTCAAAAACATAACACCTGTCATGAGCATCAATAAGGCTCCCCGAATGTTTATGACTGTTGACATGAAGTGTCATTCAGTAAATAATGACACTTTTAATGCAAAGTTGCTCTAAAAGTTGCATTAAATGTCCATTAAAAATGCCAACTTTGCATTAAATTATCATAATTTACAAAATCATGCAAATCATGTCAGTCTTATGCACACCCCTTCAAATAAAGTGTTACCAATGTGATTCTCATACTTTACATATTTGTTTCTTGTTCTGGTCCGAACACTCCATCGTATAAACCAGATCTGGTGATAATATGTTCCATTATCGTTTATAAATCACTATTTTCTGGTTGTTTCCTCTAGGTGGCGCCCTGGTTCCAACATCTTCTTCTGTCCTGCCTTTAAAAATCTGATTCAGACAAAGTGTAGAGTTTGCAGAGACCCAGGTCCAGAACCGGGTCCAACACCAGGTCCAGAACCAGTTGCAGGTCGGTCTCACCGTCACAGCGCCTCCTGGTGTTGGAGGCGAACTGCTCCTGGGTGCTGTTTCCCTGGGCGGCGCCGCCGGGTTTCTGTTGGATCGGATCATATCCGTACTGCAGCAGAACTTCGTCCCGGATGTTCTGGAACTTCTTACTGATGTCCAGAGAGTCCGACTCAAACTCCACTTTATCTTTCTGAGAGGAAAACACAGAGAAGGGTCCGTTACAGAGACCCAGCAGAACCCAGCAGAACCCGGCAGAACCCGGCAGAACCGGGCCGTCCTGGCCTAATCAATGGTCCTCAGGATGGCCAGTTTTACAGTTTTGTTTTTCTAATAAACATGAAGCAGGATGTCCAAAGTGCGGCTCCCGGGCCGCTCGCAGTCCATGGGCTGAATTTGCGGGGCCTAGCTGCAGTTAAACATGGACCCAGACCGGGCTGGTGGTAGACACACGTGGAGACGTTTTGTTTTTAACGAGGGCAGAATAATTTCTGATAAAATAAAAATAACCAGATATTTCACTTCCTTTTTGATTTCACAGTAAATAATACAAACTAAGCAGAATCTGATTAAACAAATCATTTTCTCAATAATGAATTAATACTGTAAGCTTTCTTTTTAAAGAAGACACAAAAATCCTGGCCTAATTGCGTAGAATACATGAAATATATTCTATTTTTTAAATTTATATCCATATTTTAATAAGGCAAACAAGTAAAGCGCCTTCTAACTTTAAGATGTAGAATAATTTATGCATCGCTGACTTTTAAAACACCCAACAATTTACTGCTTAGTTTATTGTTCAGCTTGGGAAAAAATATAATACAACTTTGAGATTATAGTTTTTAAAATTATTAGATTTTTAGTCCTATGAGTGATTCTGACATGATGATTGGGGCTGATGTGAGGAAACGTTTGGACACCCTGCATTAATCAATACATTTGATCAGCAGCTTCCTGATCAGTTCCACTTATCCAATCCCTGCTTCTGCACCTTAACTGAGTTTTTATTCACAGCCTTCCTGTTACGTTGCAGTGACTGTTTGTGTACCTGCCGTCATGGCGACCCCCCCCTCACCATCAGTTGCTTGGCAACCAGCAGGAAGGGCCTGGCGGCGAGCCGCCACAGCACCCTGCTGTGCTGCACCTGCAGGTCCAGGTTGCAGCTGAGCGACAGCGCCGCCGCCTCGGCGTTCCGCTCCATGTTCGAGATCGGACCTGCAGATGGATAGATGGGACAGCGCAGGAAGTCACAGGTACGGAGCTCAAACGGGGCCAAAAAGATTGTTCAAAAGAAAAAAACACTGAAATCTGAAAAGTAGATTTGAACTTCTTTTAAGTTTCAAATATATTTTTTGTCAGTTTCCAACTTCTTTCAGTTTCAAAACTTTTTTCTGTTTCAATTGTTTTTTATTTTTGAACAAACTTCATGGCCCTGGAATGACGGAGGCTCACTGCAGCACAGTGACACCTAGTGGTGCAGAAAATGTTTGCACAACTCCTGAGATTCGCTCGTGTCTTGAGGAGGTAAATTTGTTTCACAATTATTCAATCAATCAATCAAAATAAAAACAAACAAAAAAAAAAAACAACTAATCTCAATTTTTAAAAAATAATATTGTGGTCAAAACTTCTGGAATTCGAACCCTTTGTTTTAAATGAAAAAAGTTTTGTTTAAACTATTTTTAAAAAAAATTTAAATCACTAATTTTTGTCTCATGAAGTGAAAAAGTTTTGTGCAAAACATAAACTTTTATTGGGCATGTCTGAACTCTTTGCTTGAGATTTTCTCATGAACATCCTGAAGTTATGTGACTGCCGTCATAAGTTGTGTAAGATTTCTTCTTTGAAAACAGGATGGACTCTTCAGCAGCTGTTGCAGTGTCCTCAGACACTTCAGGGATTCTTACTATTCACAAAATGACTTGAATGGTAAGTCATTTGGTGAAGTTCTCTTGCCATTCACATTCTGTGTCCTGCCACCGAAGCAGAATGTCCTGCAGTTCGGGACAGAGTTCAGAGGTAGCAGGGAGTCGGAGCCATCCGCTTTGCTCAGCGCTGACCAATCGGAACACGTCTTACGTCGTCTTTAGGCCCCGCCCAGGATGCTCACTGAGATTTGCAAGCAAAACTGGTTGAGTTCAACCAAAACAAGGGAGCATCAAACAAAACTTTCAGAATCACAACCAAAAACTTAGGCTGTCAACCAAAAAATTCTGACATGCGCAAATAAAACTTTATGTTCTGCAAATAACTTTTTCACTTCAGTAGGCAAAAATTAGTGATTTTAAATTTAAAAAAAGTTTTTTAAATGAAGCTTTTTTTTCTTTAAAATAAAAAATCATTACAATTCCAAAAGTTTTGAACACAATTTTATTTTTTTTTTAAATTGAGATTAGTTTTTTTGATTGAATAATTGTGAAACAAATTTACCTCCATATAAACTAATTTCCAGGATTGTGGTGAAAAGATGCAGGAATGATTTACAGACGGCTAACTGATCAGAAGCTACAGCAGGAGAGTCTGCAGAGTGTGTGTGTGTAGGTGTGTGTCCGTGTGAGTGCATGCGCGTGTGTGTGTGTGTGTGTGTGAGTGCGTGTGTGTGTGTGTGTGTGAGTGAGTGAGTGCGTGTGTGTGTGTGTGTGAGTGTGTGTGAGTGAGTGCGTGCGTGCGTGTGTGTGTGAGTGCGAGTGTGTGTGTACCTCTGTACAGAATCATCACAATCATAACCATGAGGTAGGAACGGCCACGAGAGCCGAGGATGCTGGGTAACGTGAGGAGGATGGTACACCTGAAGGACGAGGACAGGATTCCACCTACGATACACACACCTGAAACACACACACACATTTGTGTTCACCTGATCAGGATGTGGTTTGAAGGAGGAATGTGAGTCTGACGTCTCCTCACCAACAAATGCAAACCCTACTGCCAGTTTCAGGTCAAAGGTCAGCGGTAAGTTGTGGGCACATCCCAGGTACAAAACTAAAGCACAGTAAACAACAAAATAGATTTTATTAGTTTTTTAAAATTCCATCTTTATGAGATTCAGAGTGAATTGTCTTTATTTTCCTCTTTAGATGTTTTTAGCCGAGTACTTTAAAAGTCATTTTGCTTTTTCATTTGTTTACTACTATGAGAATCTCCTGTATTTTCTTTTTATGTCTCTTTTACATAATGTGAAAACCTGGTTAAAAAGAGTCGGGCAAACACACATTTCCGCTGCAGTTCATCCATCCTGTTTGCCAAACATCTCAGAAGAACCTTCATGATCAGTGGAAGAGACGGTTTGAATTTTCTTCTTCGCTGAGAATCTGGGATTTACAACCATACACTGAAAAAAGAGAATGAAAACCCTACTTAAAAAATGTTAATTTGCTACATGTAATCCAATTAAGTTTATTCATTTGTCTTGTAAATAAAGTATGTTTGACAAACTTAATTTGATGACATGTAACAAATTAACACAATTGTTTTTAAATTGGAGCTCCATTCTCTTTTTTTGAGACTGGTTCTGAAAAACTGAAATAATTTGAGTTTTTGAATAATTAGTCAGCTACGGAAGCAGAAAGCTGCCATCCAGACAAAAGGGAAGTAGAGTGATGTCACTTGTGAAAATGTTTTTGTTGTAACAATATATATGATTTATGTTTGTACAACATATTATGATGTTCTTACACTAAATATCTAACACTAGAAAAAAACTTTAAATAATTTTACAATATTTATATTGTATGAATGTGATAATCTATTGTGCAAACATAAGGAATAAAATGAAAGTAAAATAATTCACATTTAGTATAATACAGTATTGTGTTCAGACAATGAAAGGTATGTTTTAATGTGAAAACATTATTCAACCAAATAATTTTATGTTGTACAACATATTCATGTTCAATAATATATTCTTTATACAGTAAAAATTAAAAACCTTTTGGTTATAACGTAATGTTAAACTATTCAAACATGAGGAGCATATTATTGGAGCTATAAAGTTTTCAAACTATACAATCAAAATCAGCTGGTTGTATAAAAAAGAACTTAAACCCAAGATTGTTGCTATGGTTACACATCTGGACAACTGTCCGAGATTTAAAAAATCAGCAGATTAGTCAAAAGAACAATGTTTTTTTTATGTGAAATCAATGAATGAGAAGAACTGTAGAACGTCAAACACAGAGAAACATTTGGAAAATAAATATAATTTAGTCAAAATACATAATGAATAAATCCTAAGAGCAATTTAGTAGCAATTATAAAAAATGAAAGAAAAAGAAAACTACCGCAAAAATAAAAATAAAAACATGTAGTTATTGAAATAAAAACGTCAGACTAACATTAAAGCATTCAAAACGAAGTAATTAAAAATGTGTCAAACCAAACAGTCGTAAATATTCAGTTCTCCGCCATGATCTCTCTCCATGGTCACCAAGTGGGAATAACAACTAACCACTTATTTTTATATTAGCCGAATTATTCTTTGTTCTCTCTTTGTTCTTTACATCATAGCTGTACAGATAAACGTCACAGAAACGATGAAGACTGGAGAGAAGTTTAAATTTCTGGTATTTTCAGGCAGGTTCTGTTACTAATTGCTCTCCAGCTGAACGGTTTACCTGAGCCGCCCGCCGCGCCGAACAGGCCTCTGACGACCAGGGCCTTCCGGCTGCCCTCAGGAAGCTGGACGGACCTCCACCCCATCTGAGGGACCCCACACACCTGGAGGAGGCAGCCGGGCAGGTCTTCTGCGAATCAGGAAAGAGCTGAAGGTCTCTGCGGGTCACGATGCTCCATCAGTTAGAAGCTCTAACAAACTGTTGAGCTTCCGGAAGCTCCCGTGGTCTCCATGGCAACCGGTTTCAGTTGGTCAGCCGGCGCTAAGGAGTCTGAAATTAAAAAGATGGGACCTGAGGAGGAGAAACGGCACCTGCTGAATAGGGACATCGCTGTCCAGGTGGTGAAGGGCGGAGCCACACAGACACTCGGAAGATCCCTGAACAGGTAGTTAGCATAAAGCTACAGGTTAGCATCTAAGCTGAAAACTACTTAGCATTACGTTAGCGGGAAGTCAAAAGACACCTGAACAGGGACGGCCCCTGGCCCTGGTGGTGCGAGGGTTGAGGTGATGTGGGGCCGCTTAGACGCCACTTACAAGTTAAAGTACCTTTGCTAAAAATGTTACTCAATTAACTGATAGAACGTCTTATTTAATATGCTAAAAATACCTGATCAGACAGAAGTATAAAGTTATGTGCAAATTCTGACATTTTAAGGACTAAAGAATGTAAAACAGATACAATACAGTTAAATTTTTCTTTACAAAATTAAAAATTGAGGCAGAAATGAACACGTTTTGCAATAAAACTTTTGAAACTTCTTACAGGTGGTTCGAAATCCTTGCATGATAAAAACAGACGGCGAATGTTAAGTTACAGCAGCAAAATAAATGAAAGGTTTAAAAACAATTAAAATAAATCAATGTTCCAGTTATTGATCAAAGGCAGCTCTAAACTGGTGCGCCTTGAAGGAACTGTGTCCTTCAGAGTCCTCCTAGTCGTTGGTTTTTCATGTTTCTGGAAGTTTGTACCAGATTCATGGTGCATGGAAGCTGAATGCTGCTTCTCCATATGTGGTTCTGGTTCTGGTTCAGATCCGGAAGGTTGACATAATGACAACAGATCTTTAATGCACGAGTGTATATGATTGAGTTTCCCTAGATCTTATTGAGACATTAGCCCTTTAGTCCTGGAAATGTTCAGGTGATAGAAGGCCGACTTTGTAAACGTCTTTATGTGAAGGTTTAGGTCAGAGTTCATCACTAAACCCTGATTTCAACATGATCTCTAGTTTCCAGCTGTAATCATTGAAGCTGTCTGAGTAAAGCTAACGAGTTACTAGCCAGGTCTATGTAGCATAAAGCTAACACTTAAGACAGTTACAGTGAGATTTTTTTGCTGATAAACTGTAAATAGATTGTCTTAGATTTCTGTGCAAATTTGACATTTTCATGCAATTTGTTTATTTTGACATTATGATGTCTAAAACCGTCCCATGGCTGGCCTCCTTCGGTCAAACCGTGCTGAGGCAGTTCATCTGACACTAGCGTAATATGTAGCTGCTAACTGTTAGCTTACGGCTAGATACCAGTCTAGGAACACTTTGTTTTTTTTTCATTCAGTGATTTAATTCTCATTGCTCAAACATGGAGGAAGAATTTCTCTGGATATGGAGCCGTGTTCAGATCCTGTTGGCGGATCGTAACTTTTCATCTCCACATGTTGGAGATTGTAGATCTGGTGGCAAGAGAGCAAAACCTAATGGAGCCCATGATGACCTCTGCTAACGGTACTTCCAGGTCCGGTGGGCGCGCTCGCCGCAGAAGGAAGAAACTCGGGCCCCAGCTGGTGCAGGCGGGGCGGAGCCTGGTGGCGTTTCTCTTTGGCCTTCTGCTGGTGTTTATCCATGGACTGCTGGGCTTCTTGGTGCACAAACAGCCATTGCAGTTCTGCGTCATCTCCACGCTGATCCTGGCCGGGCTCACCGCGTTTGGCATGGGGGTGTCAATAGGTTTCCGGGCCAACGTCATGGTCATGCTGCCCACTTTGTTCTCAGGTGAGTCAGAGGCATTCACCTGAATCTATCGGAGCTGGACGTCGTTAGTAAGCTGCTCGGTCTTCTTCTGGTCCAGCCCGCGTCGTCCTGTTCCTGTATGTGTCGGTGGTGGTGTCCGGGCCCATGAAGAACACGGTGGAGAACACGGAGCGGGCTGCTGCCAGCCTGCTGTGTAGCGCCGATCTGGCAGCCAATCAGACGAAAGAGCTGATGCAGAGAGCGGCCACGCCTCTCTCCTGTAAGACACGCCCCTTGCATAGAAACCATCTGACATTAACGGTGCATATCATGCTTTAAATCCTTTTGACATCTAAATCATTCAGTGGTGGTCTGTATAAAGTGGAACTGTGATACCTTGGTCTGAAATCCTCGTTATTGTAGCGCGACGTGACGACTAGTTTAGGCCCCACCCCTTCCAGGCACGAACCTTTTATTCCCAAATTGATTAAACGATACCATCAGCGGTAGACTTGTTCATCCAGCACTTACGTGTTAGAGTCAGAAAATGCTACCACCACATGAATGAACACGATTGGTAAACATGGCAGTTTAGTTAGCAAGTTAGCTAATGCTATTGCTAAAAATGTCACTGAATGCATTTGGATCCTGTGTTCCTCAAGAGAAAAACGGCAAAAAAACTATGCCAAACTGTTTATGTAATGATGCTATTCAAAGTGAACAGTTATGTCCCAAGGAGCTTAAGATAGCACACAATGCTAACACAAGCAGAGCGCACAATGCTACTGCTAGGACGGCTGGAACGTCATATCAACATTAACTGTGTGCAGTAAAACACACTCAACTGCACATTTTGATTTATCTACTTGTAGCTTCCTTTAATTTTGACTACAAAATGGCTGCGAGAAATAAAAATATCGGAGTCAAGAAAACTAGTTAGCTGGAAGTCCATGTTCTGTGACATAATAGTTTAAAACATAGAAGAGGGTGTGCTGTGGTGGCACAGGGGTTGAGCAAGGCCCACTTGTGGGGGCCTTGGTCCTCGGCGTGGCTGTCGTGGGTTCGATTCCCGGCCTTGGCAACCTTTGCTGCATGTCTTCCCCCTTCTCTCATTGCCCACTTTCCTGTCGGTTAACTGTTGGATGGAGGCCACTAGAGCCAAAAAAATCATAGAAGAGAATAGAGAAAGCTGAACAGATTGAAAAATATGACCCAAACAGAACATAAAGAGATCTATGCATCACTGCACTGAACTTTCCTGCACGCCAAGTACACAACAAAATGTATTTAAAGGCTGAAAAAGTGGATTTTGTATCATATGTCCCCTTTAAAATTAATAAAAAATATTTACACAGGTTCTTCAGAATAAACTGAATAATTTGTTGGGTTTGTTTGCAGCTGCCATTGATGAAATCAGAAAGATCAGCAGAAACGCGTACGCCGTGGCAGGAAGAGTCCAAAACTTCATCAACACTCTGACAGACAGCGTCCGCCATGTTGGTCAGTCACGTTTATCCTTCTCTACACAATTAGACAACAAAAATATGTGCAGTGATCAAAGGTCCTCCACCATTATCGTCAGGTTTTGGTTGCCTCGTCTTTTTGTTTTGAGGTCTGTTTGTGTAAATTAACGTGATCTTTGACCCCACAGCTCGGACCCTAAGGAACGTCCTTCACTTCCTGGTGGACATTGGAGACATCTGCAACGATAAGATGGGCGCTCCGTACAGGAAGTGCCGGGATCTGTTTGCCCAGGGTCGGACCGACTGCAACAACCTGCTGAAGGAGTTCAACTTCCTTTGTGAAATCGTAGACGCCTTCCTGCCGCTTTGCAACCTCGCTCGTGGTGCATTCACTGACATCACTTCCTTTAAATAATTGCCTCCATTTAGGTGCCTTTAGTGCCAAAATTAAAACTATTGTTCACCCAGCAGTGGCTACGTCCTTGTAGCAGGAGGCTATGTCTATTCTGAAGCTACTGATCTTCAGAATAGACATAGCCTCCTGCTACGTCTATTCACTAGCTAGCACCAGTGTCTTTAGCTAGACACTGGTGCTAGCTAAAGAAAAGGAAACCACTGGCTAGCGCTAGCTTTGAGAGGTTAGTGCCTGGCAAAGCTAGGGTGGTCACCCACTGAATTTCCTACTTCCTACTGCCCAACACCAGCTTAACCAAGGCTAATGCTAACTGATACAAGGCTAACACCAGTCTGTACAAAGCTAATGCTAACCAATACAAGGCTAACACCAGTTTATCCAAGGCTAATGCTAACCAATACAAGGCTAACACCAGTTTATCCGAGGCTAATGCTAACCAATACAAGGCTAACACCAGTTTATCCGAGGCTAATGCTAACCAATACAAGGCTAACACCAGTTTATCCGAGGCTAATGAAATAAACAAAACAACAGAAACAACACACTCCAAAAACAAAAATCTTCCCAAGTATTTTTGGTTTAGTTTCTAGTGCAAATATCTTAGTACACTTGAAATAAAACAAAACTAAATCATATGTAACTTTTCAGTTTGTTTTAAGTCAATAATTTTCTAATATTGATGAAAATTGATAATTGATGGCAGATTATTGGCAGAAAAATGTCTTGTCATAAGCAAATTTATCTGCCAATGGAACTGGAACTTTTAAATCAGTTTTAAACAATGATTGACTTTAAACAAGCCGGAAAGTTACTTGTAAGTTAGTTTTGAGTTACTTCAGCTGTAGTAAGATACTTGCACTAGAAACTAGATCAAATTTACTTGGTAAGATTTTTTATTTTTACAGTGCAAATAAAATAAATGATGAAATCTCTGTAAACCAAATGGTCCTTCAAAAGAAAGGAATAGTTGAGACCAAAGCAGCAGACTGAAGACTTTCATCATCCAGAGACGAGAGAAAAACGACAAATCATGCAAATTGAGTTTGCATTAATTCATCATGTGATTAACTGATTTATTGATTATCGTAAATAATTTTGGTGTGTTTCAGCCGGAGAGCTGTTCTGCATCATCCCGTCGTACGTGGCGGCCCACCTGAAGCAGCGCCTGGCGGAGCGTGAGTGACCTGCACCTGCAGCTGCTGCTCGCCGCCGCCGCCGCCTAACCGCTCTCGCCTGTTTCAGCCACGGTTGCTGCATTCAGGAAGATGATGCGTGAGTTCGACTTCAACCTCTCGTCCACGGTGAGCTTCGACGTGGACGCCAACGCCAGCCGCACGCTGCAGCAGGTCTCCCAGCAGATCATGGCCGACATCTCCGCCGACCTGCAGAATTTCCAGAGGCTGAGTCAGCTGCTGGCCTACACCAACTTCGTGCTGCTGGGCTTGTCCTTCATCGGGTCAGAGGTCATCGCTCAGCTGCACCCAGCCTCAGAACCACTCACGCCAACGTGTCAGTGGCGTCAGTTTCCAAAATTATTTAAAAAATGAAATCTGAAAAGTGTGGCGTGCCTTTATATTCAACTCACCTGAATCAACAGTGGAGAACTTTTGGGGGTTTGTCCTATCAGTTTTAAACATCTACAGACTTTTCTCTTAATAATGCAGCTTAGATTGGATGGATTCAGATCTGGACTTTGACTAGGACATTGTGGAAGTCTCAGGTATTCTGCAGCCTCTAACAGGCTGCAGAATATGATTCTATGATTGTCCAGGCTTTTAGTTGAGTTTGGGTTTTCTTCTACTTCCTGTCTACTGGTTGTTCTCTAAATAACTTCTGAGACCAGAACCAGAAGCAGAACATCTGTGCTACATTTCATTTAGCGCTATCACAAATGCACGCCGCACCTTTTAGATTTTATGTGCAGAAGATTTAGAAAATGAGGTTTAATTCTCCTTCCTCTTCAGTTTCACTGCTTGCTAAATACGATCAATTCAAGCAGCTTTTCCCTACACTGCTATGCCGTTGCTATAGAGTTGCAACTCCATAGTAAGATGGCTGTCAGTTACAAAGTTCCTGGAAGTGTGACGGCACATGAGAGCCATTTATAAAGTAGATGGTACCAACCGGTGCCAAACGCCTCTGGGCATATTATAAATTATATTGTAGTAGGTATATTTTTACTAAAACTTCTGTACATTAGGATGTGAATACTTTTTTATGTGAATACTGTATGTTGCTGTGTGTGTGTGTGCGTGCGTGTGTGTGCGTGTGTGTGTGTCCAGGGCGTTGATGTACCAGCGCCGGTACCTGCGGGATCTGCACTTTGATAACTTCTACATTAGCGCTCAGTTTAGACAGCTGGACCAGCAGGTGGCGTCGGAGGGCGGAGCTTCGGTTCTGCCGCTGACGCGCAGAGAGACGCAGACCTACGTGACGCCACGTAAGAACCGCTGCTGCAGGTACCGCTAACCAGAAGGCGCAGCAGCAGCTAGCGCTCTGCGTTCCTCTGCAGTGTCTCTGCGGCTGACGCAGCGGGAGCGGCGCCGCGTGCTGGTGCGGATGGCCTCCGTCTTCAGGCACCTGGTGGGGGGCGGCCTGATTGTGGCGATGGACTTCCTGGTCTTCTGGATCCTGGACCAGGTGCACCACCAGGTGGAGGTGGACGTGGTCGCCAGAGGTGAGGCGTGGCGGGGTGTGACGCGGCGCTGTTGTGTGGTCTCCATGGTAACGGCGCATCCTCTCAGCCCCTTACCAGGTGGCGGTCCAGGTGAACGGGTCGGGTTATGCCTCGGACATCTTCAGAGACCTGGTGGCGTCCTTCAACGTCTTCCAGACAGGAAACATCACCGTCATCAGCAGGAAGTGCCTGGTGGAGCCGAAGGAGCCCGACCACAGAATCAGCTTCCTGCTCGGTACTAGAACCGGACCAGAGCCAGAATCAGGACCAGACCTAAAACTGGTCCAGTTCTGGTTCTGCAGGCCTCCTGCTGGGTATGGCTGTGGTTCTGGTTCTGGTCCTGGTTCCGGTCTGGTTCTGATCCGGTTCTGGTTCTGGTTCTACAGGTTTCTTGCTGGGTATGGCTGTGGTCATCTCTCTGTTCAGAGGATTTGTTCAGCGCCTCAGACGGATCGTCTGTGCTTTTTATTATCCGGATCAGGAGCAGGTACTGAAAACACTGCTGACCATACGGAAGGCTATCCATGTCGGAAAGTAAAGAATGCTGCAGAAAACGTCCAAACATCAGCTGGTTCTGGGTCTCAACCGGTTGGCTGCTGTTAGCAATAAATCAGTTTAAATCTTTTTAAATTAAACTTTCTTTCAGCTGCAGCAGAAATTTCCACCTCACACAGTTTGAATATATATTTGAATATACATATTGAAATATTTATTTTATTTATCATGTAGAGAACATATGTATTTTTTGTGGTTTTGTGAACTGATGGTCTGACGGACACCATCACTTTCCTTCTGTTCTTGAGTGTCGTGCTTAGACGGCAGGAGGGTTAAATATTTACAGTTTTTGTCACATATATTAATATTTCTTTACCAAATCGGCTATAGTATGGATTTTGGCCTTTCTGGCTTTCCGTAGAAGTGAGGCTGCTGTTTGCGTTCATAGGTTTGTTTATCTGCAGCTTTACAGAATCAGATCTAGACTGGGTTCAACTGGTAAACCGACTGCAGTTCAAATCAAACATCTGGCAGCTGCTTCCTTCAGTCTGGACTCTAGACAGGAAGTTAGCGTAGCTTCAGGCGCTACAAGCTAACATCAGTTCCTCCAAGTGGGAGTCACTAGCAGCAGCTACCTGAAGGCAGGTAGATTTCCTGTAAGCCCCGCCCCCTCCGGCTCTATCTGAGGGTGTTTTCGAGGCTTTCTGCCTCCAGATGAGGATCAGCTGCTGTGGGTGAAAGGTCACGGAGCAGACAGGCATGTGAGGAATCTGGAGCAGGAATGTTGGAGAGGAGGAGGCCGAAGGCAGGTCTGAACGTGACCGAGACGCTCCGAGGTTTAACCGGGATTTAACTGGGATTTATCCGGTTTAATGCTTATGCTGCATGATTTACCTAAAACTGGATTCTGTCCTTCTTTTAATGATTAAAGTTGTAGTTCTGAACTGGAAGTGATGAGCAGAAGCAGCAGATGTTCCCCTCATGCTGTGGGACAGAGGCTGATGCTCCACCACGCATCCTGCTGCAGAAACAGGCGTGGTTCTGGTCCCTGCTGCCAGAACACGGCGACCCGAATGAGAGCAGGAACCTGAACCTCCAGGTGACCGGCCCGGCTTTGTGTTCTGCAGGAGAGGATCCGGTTCCTGCACCAGCATATCCTGAGCGAGAGGCTGTCGGTGGGCCGGGCCCTGAGGAGGTCTGCGGTCCGACAGCTGGCCGACCGGGCCGCCGGCGCCAGTTGGATGCAGGCGCTGCTGAGGCGGTACCTTCATACCACGATTAGACCCAAAACAAAGTAGATATCCAGCTGAGCAGGTTCATGTTGCTGCCGTTTTGTCCCTCAGGCTCCCAGGTGGAGGACACCTGTCCTCCCTCACCTGTCTGGGCTGCAACGAGGCCGTCAGGCAGAAGGAAGCCGCCGTCTGCGACGTCTCAGGATGCTCAGGTGAGAAACGGACCGTGGTCCATCAGAACCAGGTTCGGGCCGGGGCCAGTCTGCTGGTCATGGGCTGTACTTGGTTTATTTCGTCAGTAGTGACGGTGGGGAGTTTGTGTTCTGAGTTTAGATTCTAATGATGTCAGAATCAGAACCTGGAGAAGATCGGATCGTATCATACTGCATAGCGGTTCATTTGTAAAGACATACTTTCACCAACTAATCA
>NW_006800359.1:139964-141278 GCF_000485575.1 Poecilia formosa
GACCCGGTTCCTCCTGATTCTGACCCGAATCCTCCTGGTTCAGATCCGGATCCTCCTGGTTCAGACCTGGATCCTCCTGGTTCAGACCCGGATTCTCCTGGTTCAGACCCGGTTCCTCCTGATTCTGACCCGAATCCTTGTGGTTCTCACCCGGAACCTCGTGGTTCTCACCCGGAACCTCGTGGTTCTGACCCGGATCCTCCTGTTCCCCTCAGAGACTCCAGTGATGATGAGCAGCTCACCCTGTGGTCAGCGTCCCGCCTCCCGGCCCGCCTCCCGGCCCGGTCGGAGATGCAGAGTAGAACCTTGCCTGCCAGAGGTTCGCAGGTCCAGGACCAGGACGACAGCAGTGACTTCGACATCGTTCACAGGTAAGAACTGGTCAGGTAAAGTTCCTCCCACTGCTCTGATCCTCCATTTTAAACCCCTGAACGTCTGTTTTCCCACTCTGTCTGCTGTCAGTGAAGCAGACGTGGCGTACCAGGACCGGTCCGGGTCTTCGGACTCCGACAGCGACTCCGACTTGTCAGAAGCCCTCGCTGAGATCAGAGTTCAGACTCCGGGTCGTCATGGAAACCAACAGTCTAGTGTTGCAATAAACTGAATGTTATGAATAATAAATATATTTTTACCTTCAGCTGAACTCCGTATAACGACCGAATGTTGCCACATTAAAACATTATTTTAATCCTCTTATGAGCTCCTGGAGTTGTTCAGGTGGATCTGAATCCATGTTGGGAAAAGTCGCTCCTGTTGGTTCTGATCCGACCCGGTTCGGATTCTGGACTCTTCTTTGTTTCAGAGTTCTGG
The DNA here is from genome assembly GCF_000485575.1 of Poecilia formosa. Lineage (NCBI taxonomy): Eukaryota > Metazoa > Chordata > Actinopteri > Cyprinodontiformes > Poeciliidae > Poecilia > Poecilia formosa. The sequence goes on from NW_006800359.1 coordinate 140,775, forward strand.
ACGTGTGAGAAGAGGAAACCAGAGCTCTGCTTACAGCTGCTGCTGATTCCTGTGATGCTGATAATTTACCAAAATAAAGTGAAACTGAACTGAAAGACAAACGGCGGGAAAAATCCCAGATCTGGATCCAGTCAGTTTGTTTTCAAGTTTAATAAACAAAAATCTGTTTAAAATTTCTTCAGCTTAGAAGCTATTTTAAGACAAACACCAACTTAATGAAGAAGAAATGATCTGCACAGTTTGCTCTAGGAAAACGGCAAATCCAGATTTTTGTAAAGATTCAGAGCTCAGTAAGGTTAAACTGGGGAATTCATGCTAAAGCTACTAATGTTGCACCAGTTAAATTAAACCAGTAGAATCCTGTCAGAAACATGCACAACATGTTCAGAAGGAAAATGGACACCTTCTTTCAGTTAAAAAAAATAAATTATATATATATATACTCACTGATCCACACCACCAGGATCTACAGCACTGACATTGGGATGTCATTCGGACTAGAGA
>NW_006800359.1:142015-143615 GCF_000485575.1 Poecilia formosa
TTCTCCTTTTCCTTCTCGATCCGGTGCAGCTCCCACTGCTCTGCAGGAACATCTGACCATTCACCAGGAATAAAGAAATCAATACTAACACTATGTGGTGGTGGTAAGGGCATCCACCACACGCTCCCCCTCCTCTGAAGTCTTGCTGGTACAGCGGGACAAGTAGTCAGCAGTGATGTTCTCTCTGCCAGGGATGTGCTGCACCTCAAACTTGTAGGGCTGCATGGCCAGGTACCAGCGGGTTATTCGGCTATTGGTGTCCTTCATCTTCTGTAGCCATTTTAAAGCTTTGTGGTCAGTTTCCAAAATGAATTGTCTCCCCAAGAGATAATAGCGGAGCGAATCCAAAGCCCACTTTATAGCCAGACATTCCTTCTCTATTGTGGAATAACGGGTTTCTCTAGGATACAGCTTACGGCTGATGAAGGCGATTGGATGCCGATCATTTGGAGAACCCTGAAGCAGCACAGCGCCAAGGCCCTTATCTGATGCATCCGTTTGTAAAATAAACTCCTGCTGGAAGTCAGGGCAATGGAGGACAGGATCTTTACTTAAGGCCTGCTGAATATCTCTGAATGCTTGCTTAGCTTCTTCAGACCACTGTAGAATATTTGGGCCCCGAAGACTGGTCATGTCTGTGAGAAGAGAAGCTCTAGCAGAGTAATTAGGGATAAATTTGTGATACCAACCAGACATACCCAAGAAGGATTTAAGCTGTTTTCTCGTCTGGGGAAGGGGGCAGGACTGGATGGCTTCAATTTTTTTAATTTGTGGCTTCACCAATCCTCCTCCGATGACAAAACCCAGATACTCCGTTTCCTTCTTTGCTATGGCACACTTGGCTGGGTTCACTGTCAATCCTGCTTTCTGGAGACACCCAAAGACCACTTGTAGATGTTGCATGTGTTCATCCCAGGAGCTGCTGTAAACAATGATGTCATCTAGATATGCAGAGGCAAAATGAGAGAGGTCATTGAGTACCTTATCCATTAGGCGTTGAAATGTGGCAGGAGCCCCATGCAGTCCAAACGGCATCACTCTAAAGTGGTAAAGGCCCCATGGTGTTCTGAAGGCCGTCTGCTCTTTGGACCTGGGGGAGAGTGGTACTTGCCAATATCCTTTGGAAAGGTCAATGGTAGTGAGATACTTTGCCTTGCCTAGTTTTCCAATAAGATCGTCGATTCGTGGTGTTGGATAAGAATCAAACTTTGAGACTGAATTTAGATAGCGGAAATCAATGCAAAACCTTATTGTTCCATCTTTCTTAGGAACAAGAACAATTGGATTGCACCACTCGCTCTGTGATGCCTCAATGATCCCAAGGGAAAGCATTAACTCAACTTCTCTTTTTAATGGTTCAAGAAGTCTCTCAGGTATACGATAACTAAGTCGTCTTGGAACAACATCCGCTTTTAAGATAATGTCATGAGTTATCACCTCAGTATAACCTGGATTCTCCTGGAACACAGTCGACGGACAAACAGTCCTCACTTCCGACTGTTGTTTTTCTGACAGATGAGCCAAACTGGGCTTAGAGGCTGATGGAACAGGCAAATATTGCTCCTCAGATTCTTCATCATCCCCGCTCCGGATGTAAAAG
>NW_006800359.1:150066-151691 GCF_000485575.1 Poecilia formosa
ATCCATTTTCTCACCCTTGTCCCTTAGTGGGGTCGGGAGGGGTGCTGCTGCTTCTCCAGTTAGCGTTCGGGGTGAGAGGCGGGGTCACCTGGACAGGTCGCCAGTTTGTCTGTCGCAGCATATTATATATATTTTCTTTTTCAATTTTCTTTTTTCTAGTTCAAAGGATCCAGCTTTTTGGCCTCAGTTTAGTTCCATACATGTTGCCTCCTACCCGGAGCCGGCTCGTGCCTTGTATTCACACCCTGAACTTCCAGCTTCAGTTTTATTTGACCAGATGTAACAAAAAACAGAGTTAAATTTATCATTTTTATTATTAATTTGTAAAAAGTAGATTTTTTCCCACCTCCCAGTTGTGAGGGTGTGAATACTTTTCCCTGCAGGTCCTCAGACCAGAACCAAACAAAGCAGCGGTCCAGTTCGGACTGGTCCGCTCCCAGTTGGGTCTGGGTGTGTCTGAGAGCCGAGGAGCGAAAACTGAGGAGAAAATCAGATAAAAGCCTCGGTGTGTGTGTGTGTGTGTGTGTGTGTGTGTGTGTGTGTGTGTGTGTGTGTGTGTGTGTGTCAGTGGGAGGACTCCGTGTCTCCGAACAGGAAACGCTCCGGACTTTTCTCTCCTCGCCGCTTCGCCCGTTTTTTGGATTTTTTTCGCGTCTTTTCGTCGCTGATCGAAGCTGCACGGATGGCGATCAAGGTGAGACCTCCTGACCTTTTGACCCCATGACCTGCAGCTGATCCGGCTGGACCGCTTCTGGTCCAGATGGTTCTGGTTCGGTGGCGTTTGCAGCAGATTTTCTGTAAATGTGTTTTAGCGGCAGCGCTTTTAGAGAAAAGTTTTAATTATTTGATTCTGAGTCATGATTTTTTAATTTAACCTGTAAATGAATGAATATTGGCTCATATTAGGAACCTCGTTATGCAAATGAGTCCAACAGAAATTGAAAGTGATTCAAAAACAGAACCGAGCTGCGATGAAGAGCGGCAGATATAAACGATCCAAAAACAATAAAAAAGAAAAGAAAAACACTTTATCCTGAAAAACAAAGTTTAATACAACTGAAATATTTAATTTTGAAGGTTTATCAAGGTAAAAATGTGTAGATGTTGCTACTGCATACTGTTGGTACTCATGGGCAGAGGCGCAAAAAGTGGGTATGCAACGCATAGGGGCGCAGCACCAGAGGGGGCGCCAAAACCCCGTCTGGAGGGGGCGACGCGCCGACTATGTTTTCCCATCCACTTCAGCGCCTTACGCTCCTTCACCTCCACATAACGAGGTAAATGTAGCGAGTTTTACACTTCACGCAGCGTCGCCTCGGGGGGGAGAGAAGGGGGGGCGCCGATTTATGTTTTCTCATCCACCTGAATAATGTGGGTTCTGGTTCCGATCTGGATGCGGACAGTTCGGATCTTTGACATAATCTGACCTGGATTATGGTTCCATATGAGAAGTTTTAAATGAATCCGGACGGAGATGCGTCAGAATAAAATAAAAAAAAATGATTTCAGCCGTTTGGGTCTGATTTAAACTTAGCGACTTTAATGTGAGAAAAGCAACTACAGCTGAATACCGATTGGTTTCAATAACAGCTAATCAGCTATGTCCTTTATATATATATATATAT
>NW_006800359.1:152042-159910 GCF_000485575.1 Poecilia formosa
TTTTTGGAGACTTATGCCGAAATGGAGGTTGAGTGACGTAAACATCGACCAATCAGGAACCATCCTGAAAAATCCAGCTGCAGTACCGCGGTTTCACCTACAGAGGGCAGCACTGAGATGGTTTTAGGCTAAAATATTGCAGAATTAAACAAATGTACAAAAAACATGAACATTTGCACAGAAACAAAGAATAAATAACTTATTTAAACGGTTTATCAGCAAAAAAAACAACAATGTTGATTTGTTATTTAGTTACAGTTTAGGCCAAATATTGCTCAGCAAATATTACACAAAAATGTCGCAATTTGTAAAGAAATATAAAGATATGGCTGTTAAGCAGAGTTGGGTAGTAACTAGTTACACTTACTCAATTACTTTTACTTGAGTAACCTTTTGGATAAATGTATTTTTAGGAGTATCTTAACTACACTGTACTTTTTACTTTTATTTGAGTAATTTTATGATGAAGTATTTTTACTCTTTCTTGAGTAAAATTTCTGTATTTTCTGCCCTTGAATGAAAAACAAACATGAAATCCTCCAGACTCAGACACACACCTGCAGTTTCTATTAAAGTTTTATCAGTTTTTCACTGATAGAAACTGATCTGGAAACATTTTTATTTTTCCTTATTTTGTTATTTTTTGTTATTACATAAATTATTGTAATATTTGTCCTTAAAATACCAAAATCTCCACTTAATTTTACAATCTGGTCTGTCTGATCATTGTTCACTTGATCAACTGTTCATACTTGAATCAACTTTTTACCAAATACGTTTTTAGTCTCACTTGAGTAGAAATATGTTGAAGAATTTCTGTTACTGGAGCATAAGTTGTGAATTTCCAATGAGGATGTATTTATACAGTTTATCTGCTGTAAGAAACTGATTTTGTTGCCACTTCAGGGTTCTGATTCATGGCAGAACCGCAGCTTTGGGTTCTGCTGGCTGAACGGATCTTTTCAGGTTGGAAACCTAAAACAGTTCAGAGAATCTGTGCAGTTTGTAAGGAAATGGCTGCAGAGAGCCAGAGTGGCGATTGTCTGAATAGTTTCAGATATGAGCGCGGATCGTGCAGACAGCCTGGAATGTTCTGCAGATCCTCTGAGATCATCTGCAGCCGACCGACGCCCTCTTCTCAGAAACATGCGGCTGATCTCATTCAGCTGTTTCAGCCCAAACACACAGAGGCCAGAACCCAACTGGAGGTTCTGGAGAAAAGGAAACCTGGTTCTGTTGTTTGGCCCCATAAAGTCTCACCTGTCAGGTTGATCATTAACTCCTCACACTTTGAAGAAAAGCAAATAAAAGGGCAGTGTGTGTCTCTGAGGTTTCCTGGATCAGATAAAACAGATGAAACCTGCGGGTTGTTCCCGTAAAACCCGCAGGTTCCCGTCTTTCCTGGTGGATGTGAAACGGAAACGAGGGAATTCCAGAGATTCTAGTTTCCTTTGGGAATCCTGAAGTTTGTTTTAATTCACAGTTTCATGGTCAGTCCATCAGAAACGTGTCACAGATTCTGAATTTAACATCCTGCTGGTGGCAGAAAACATGATTTATGAAAAAGAAAACCAGATTTAATCTAAACATTTTTTTTCTTTTGAAGCTCAAAAAAATAATAGAGAAAAAGGAAGATGTTTTTATAGACTCACAAACTAGACATTAAACTGAGTGAAAAGGTTTTTGAACAACCATTCTTTTTAATTTTTTTATCATTTAAGTCAGAGGTTCCCAAACTGTGGGGCGCGCCCCCTAAGGGGGGCCCCGTGCCATTGCAAGGTGTGGGGGAGGGGGGGTGGCGGGAAGCGGTATGGATGTATGAAAAAAAAAAAGAAACAACAATGATGAAGGCTGGATGGACGAGAATAACCGGGAGTCTCTAAGGATCTCTCTACAGTATAATCTGAAGTAATCCTTTGATTAATCGAAATAGATGCACAGACTTTCCTTCTTCTGCAGTTTTACACTTTGCTTCTTTGTTAGTTTTACTCATTTCCATTCTTTAGTTGCCAAGTGTTGCTAAAACTTGGCAAATAAAATTGGAAATAACTTACAGAATTTTGGTCACATGTTGTGTATTTTAATATATCAGATGTAGCAAACACTAATTAGCCAAAATATGTATTTTTTATTGCAGAATCTATCCAATGATTAGGATTATTTACTGAGTTTATTGCTCACTTCCTCTGCAAGTAGTTCACACTTCATCCACTAGGTGGCGCCAAATCGCCGTTTATAGCGACCTCAGTATGAGAGGAAGATTTATCGATCAACATTTGCAATAATTCAGGCTCAAGTATTGACACTGTGACCAGAGATCTGGGAACCGGTTGTTTATTTGTGAATAGCTCTTTTTATGCTGAAGTCATCGGTGATTTATTGATTACTGATCGTAATCTGTTGCTGTTCAGTACTCGGAGCTGGAGCTGGCCATCAACACCATGGTGACGGAGTTCCACCGCGCGGCGGATGACGGCCCCACCATGACCACCACCCAGTTCCAGACCTTCATCTCCAAACAGATGCCGCTCCTCGCCAAGGTAACGATGACGTCACACAGCATCGTCCAATCAGAGCAAGCCTCGCTCTACGGCCCCCTCAGTTGTCTTTGTTCTTTTAAAAATAATTCATAGTTTTTATTAAAATAATAATTTGAATTCTATTAACTGTAAAGAAAACTAATCGTTTTCGAAATTAAATACTTCATTTATTATTTATTAGTAATTTATTAATCAGGATGCCATAATTGCGATGACGTATCTTACGGTTTGTAAAAATGAAACAAAAAACAACAACAATAAAAACATTTTAAAAACTAGCTAAACATAGATAACAATAGTAATAATTATTATTAGTTATTTTTGTCATTTCGAGGGAAGAAAAATAAAACCAGAAAGAAAAGTTAAAAACAAAAACTTATGAAAACTGGATAAGTTTCATATCACACTTTTTCATGATAAAATCAAAATATATATGAAAAGATAATGAAAATAATGAAAAACATGAATCAAATGTTGATTAATGCTTCTAAAATACTTAATATTTATAATTGCTATCATTAATTTATACATTTTCAGAGTTTTTCCTTAACTTCAAACATATCCATAAATGTTCTAGATCAGTGTCAATCTGTAGATAAACTAACAGTATGAACTCTGCGGCCTGCAGGGGGCGCTGTAACTCTGCTCCCGCCTCCTCTCGCTGCCTGGATCTGAATTCTTGGGATGTTTTTGAGTCCCACGTCACTTCCTGCTCTGAGTATTTCCAGATGTGCTGCCTGACTTCCTGCTTCCTGCGTGCAGACGGCGCAGGGCGAGGACGGCCTGGACCGGGTTCTGGACCAGATGGGAGTCCAGAAGGACCAGAACATCTCCTTCGATCACTTCTGGACGCTGATCCACCACCAGGCGGCGCAGCAGTTCAGCAGCACACATAAAGAGAAGGGCGTCAAGTGCAACTGCCTGCTGCAGTGACACACCGGAGCCTGACCAGTGGGGGCGCTGCAGGACCGCAGGCACACGTGATGATGTAGAAAAAACAAATTTAGTCATTGTTTGTGTTTCCATTTTAGAGGCGTGACGAACGGAGGACCAACCATGACTTTTAGAAGATGGAGAATGAATCAGAAAAGAACAAAAACAAACTCAAATCAAAAACAAATCAAAAGTACAAATTGTTTTTTCATGAGCTTTACTGTGGATGTATGGAGGACCAATGATGATATTAACATTCAGTCACTGAAATCAAAGTAATGCCATAGTCTTGCCAGAAACACATGAATATTTTATCTACATCTGTTTATCAAACATTTGTTCAGTGCAGCACTCCTAACAGCAACAATAAAACTGATAAACTACATTTTATTCTGAAAAGAAAAAATAACTGATAATTAAAAATCCACAAAAATTAAATAAAAACATCAATGTTCAATTTTAACACATTCAGTAATTGTGATTGCTTTACAAATTATTGATGAAAAAATGTAAATGCATTCCATATGTTCAGTCAGCTGAATGTATGGAAGAACAAATGGGACAAATTAGAAAACCACAAATGACTTCTTTCATTAAAATGATTATTAATCAACAGTAGATTAATCGATATGGATGGTGGATTGTTCCTTAGTTGCTTATGCTAAACTAACTTAACTTTTGAAAAACTTTTATTCATATCAACAAGCAACATTCATCATAAACTGTAAATGAAATAAATTACAAAAAATATATTAGCATAAAATAGCTATAAAACAGTGAAATCTTTTATTATGTATAATTTTATTCCAAACAGTTTTATTTTATTACATGTCATACTATTATTAATATTTTAGTCATGTTTGACCCTCCGTACAGCAACTGAAAAATAAATTAATTTTTTAGCAGAACAAAATTAGACAAACTTTCTGCTATTTTAAAAATTACATTAAAATGTGAAGCATTTTTTATTAACATGCTTATATTTTTATGTAATCCTGTATTTTTATTGCTTCTAAGTTAATCTGTTTATTGGCACTTAAGTGAGCCACTGCCTAGAATGGGGTTTGTGTCTTTTTATTGTGTATTTCTGTATTGTAATCAACCAACCAAAGTGGACTCCGTCTGTCTGACTTCATAATGAGCTACTTTTATACTCAGGTTTGTTGCCACTAATCTTCATGTAATTCATTGTTCTTCATAATCTAGATTTAACCGATAAACTGAGCAATAGTCTGTTGAAACGACTGTTTTTGTAGTTTCTGATCTCGTCAGCCGAACCTTTCAGATCCAGGAGACGATTCATTTATTCATCTAAAACTGTGACGATTTTTAAAAATATTTTTGTATTCAGTACGTTGTCATTAATCTGAAGATTAAAGGATCATTAATCTGATTTGTGTCTGAGTCGTGTTTTTACACTCATACAGGATGATAATGTGGTAACTCAATGTTTCTTAATAAAAGATGCTTCAACAGTGAACAAAGTGAAAAGTTTGAATTTTTCAACCTGCTTTAATGAAAGATTTGCTTTCATATTTCAACAAATGATGCAAACAATCACAAAGTATTTATATGAATGTTAATATTGGTAATATTAGCTATAACAGCAATAAGAAAAGCAAACCAATGACTTGCAGAGTTAACCACAGACCGACGAGAAGAAGCAACTAAATTAGTGGTCGTGTTAAACTGAGTCGCACGGTTTCGCCTTGCAGGCAGGGGGCGCTGTTTCCTCCTGCTGCCGGTGGAAAACCTTCCCGTCAGGTTGAATCCTCCAGCTGAGCTTCACCTCCTCCGTCACTTCCTGCTCCTCCATCTTCTCCCTCAGCTGAATAAACAGAGTTTAGATTTAACCGACAAACTGAGCAATAGTCTGTTGAAACGACTGTTTTTGTAGTTTGAAAATAAACGCCAGAATCACTGAACTTTAGGAAAAAATTACACATTTTCTGAGTTGGAGTTTTAAACTCAGATGAATTTTGCTGGGAGTTTCTCAGAAACAGGAAGGTTAATAACTCAGTGCTTTTCAAAGTAGGAGCCGCCAGGGGGCGCAGCGGGGGCCTCAGACAGTTAGAGGAAAGAGGAGAAAAAACGTCAAAAAATAATTAAATCTTAAACGTTGCCTCGAAATTTTTTTCTTTTTTCAGTCATTAAAAATAAAAATAAAAAAAGTTAATAAATATAGTTATTTCTGATTGGCTGCCAATCAAATTCATTCAGCTGCTTTGCTCCTGAAGCTAACATAATTAGCAACAAATGGAAATGTTTCTGACAAGGACACTGCTGCCAAAACCAGAGGACTGTGGGAATAAACGAGGAGTTTGATCTGATTAACACGCCTGTCGCAACAACACATTTTGCTGGATGATAAATTGTCCCAGAAGTTATTGTGATAATACATGATAATATTCTTGTTTTAATAATACTATTTTCCAGCAATAAAATTAAAACAGATTCTCAAAAATCAATAAACTTTACATTTTAATAAATATTTAACACTAGAACTGGAAGACATTTTAAAAATCCAAAATATAAACAAAACAACAGAAACAAATAAAGTGAATTATGGAGTCTCTGTAAACAAAACTGTCCTTCAGAAAAAGAAGCTTTTTGAGACAAAAACACTTTTAACAGCCAGAGAGAAAAATAAATCATGCAAATGTTAATTATTGAGTTTGTTTAAACTTATCATGAAATCAGCTGGTCTATTGCTTATTGCAACAGGCCTATTATAAAATATTACTTATTTTCTTATCAAAACATTGGTTGTGATGAAAATGTTTTATCTGGCAGTAATTTGTTTTTTTTTAACTCATGGCCTTCTACAGTCAGATCTGAGGCAGCATTTATGCTAAATGGACGTAGTAATTATTGAATAGTGAATGAAAACATTCTAAAAGTTTAAATTTCTTTGGATACTTTTGGAACTGTTTGTGAACCCCTGGTGGCCTGACCTGCTGCAGGATGGATTCCTGCACCGCGGCGTCATTCAGGTCTGCAGATCCGGCCTCCAGACGAATCTTCAGCGCCCTGGTCGCCGCCGGAACGACGTCTGCAGAGAAACGCAGAAACACCCGATCAGCCCTGCAGGCTGGGATCCTGCAGAGCTGCTGGGAAACTCACCTTCGCTGCAAAGGAAGCTGAAGCTGTCGCTGCAGGACTGCTGGAACCAGCTGCCGCTGGAGGAGTCCATCATCACACAGTCGGTCTGCTCTGTAGTGGCCTGGGCGGCCCAGGGCCAGAAGGAGGCGCTGCTGCCGTCGGACCACACCCAGTCGGACCGGTGCAGACCGATCCAGGCCACCGCTGAGGGGGTCATGCTAAAGGTCTGGAAGTTGAAAGTGGAGTCAGGCAGGAGGGAGGTCATCCTGTAGTTCTTGGTGAAATCTCTGATGGTGGTCAGGTCTGTGTGTGTTTCCCTGCAGTAAGCCTGAGCATCAAACCAGCTCATCTTCTGCTTCACCAGGACGTCACTGTCAGAGGAACCTGAAACATAACAAAACTAAAACTAAACACTTTTTTTTCTTTCATTTAGGAGCATCTACCCAAAAACTTGTCCTGTAGTAAAAGTAACATTTTTGGTTAAAACATGTTTGTTTTTCATTCAGTGGGTTAAGAATCCAAAAATTTTACTCAAGTAAGAGTAGAAGTAAATGTAACTACTCAGTATTTTCCCTGCAGTCAGAGCGACGCAAGTTCAGACGATCAGGAAATCAGGAGAGACTGAAGAGATTCCTTTATAGAGTTCATATCAGAACAGAAAGAAAACTTTAAAACTGCTGATAAAATGTTCTGGATTAAATACAATATTCACTTTATATGAGAAATATTTACGTCAGATGTAAAAAATGCCGTCGGCTGTTTAGTTTTTACCAAACATTGTCACACGGACGTCGCCATGTTGTTTATGCTGCAATGCATTCTGGGTAGATGGTGTATGCTAGGCCCCACTGTGCTACCGTCCAGCCAGAACGGTTACCGTCTCTTCATTTGAGGGGAAATGAAGAAGAGGAGGACCAAACAGAGGAAGAGGAGGGAGTCGGCTGGAGAAGCTGCAGTTTGTGCTGCTGCTAAACTGAACAAAGAGCTGCTTATGGTTAGCATCCAGATCAAACCATTAGCTCAAATTATTACAATAAGGTGTTTGAAGGACTTAAAGACAGCCATTCATTACCTTCCAATTTGTTCTGATTCCACTTAGCACATGCTAATGGTTTTAGCTCTGATATGGAGCTAAATGCATGCTAATGGTTTTAGCTCTAATATGGAGCTAAATGCATGCTAATGGTTTTAGCTCTAATATGGAGCTAAATGCATGCTAATGGTTTTAGCTCTAATATGGAGCTAAATGCATGCTAATGGTGTTAGCTCTAATATGGAGCTAAATGCATGCTA
>NW_006800359.1:159920-164594 GCF_000485575.1 Poecilia formosa
AGTGGATCGACACCCATTATGTTTGATTTCATAAAAGGGGTGGGGGCTAGTTGACCTTTTGACCTTTACACTTTCATTGATATCTGCAAAGCCAAAACAGGGCAAACGAACATTTTTGCTGCACAAACGTAGCCGAGTGGATCGACACCCATTATGTTTGATTTCATAAAAGGGGTGGGGGCTAGTTGACCTTTTGACCTTTACACTTTCATTGATATCTGCAAAGCCAAAACAGGGCAAACGAACATTTTTGCTGCACAAACGTTTGACACCAATTCTGTCTGATTTGAAGAAGGTGGGGCGACTTCACTCTGGTTTCATGAATGATCAGCAGTTCCTGAAACTATGGGAAGTTTTTCAACTTTTCCAAAACTTTTCATAAAATTCAGGTTAAATTAGAGGCACAGAAAGGAGGCGATGCAGCTGATGGAGTCCGACCAGCCTGATCAGAACCCGTATGGGTCCCACAAACACTGAAATCAGGTTCTGATGGAGATTAACAGATGAGACAGAACCTGAAATAATCTGCATATTTTAGTTTTGCAGCAGGAAAACTAAAGAGAACCATTTTTCTGCTGTTTCTTTGTTTCTTGTTCTTTTTTTGTCCAAAACTGTCAGATCTAAACATAAGGAGGACAAGAAGTGACAATAATCATAGAAATAAATAAATAAATGGCTTAACGAATGAACCAGATATTGTATCAGAAAATAATTTCCCAGCTTATTTGATATAACATAAACTGATCTGTTTTTAATTCATCTGCAGAAAGTTTAATATCTGTTAACATTAATAGAAAATATGGCGCATAAAATAACAGACCTGCGATCATCAGGAGGGAGAGTCCAACGTTCATCATGACTGAGAGCTGCAGATGGAAATTATGACAAATATTGGCAGTAAAAAACAGGAAAACAAAAACCTGAAGAAAATTATCCGTATGAAAATCTGCAGTTTGTAGAAAATCTGCTGGAATCAGATTAGAGTCAAATAAACTAAAAAATATCAAACTAAATGTTTCGCTGCTGAAGTCCTGAAACCTTTTTCTGTTTTTGGATTAACTTGAACTTTTTATCATTTGTTTCTGAATACATTTGTTGCATCAAATAACAAAATCCAACAAATGCTGCAAACAGCTCAATAAATACACAAAAAGATGAAATATAAACAATTTACATTATAACCATTTATTAATCAGATGCTACAAAATAGATTTATTAGAAGATGTAGTTAAAAAATTATAAAAGTCTCTGGAAATAAAGCTTAAAAGTTTTGCTTTGAGTTAAAAATGTCTGTAATTCTGTGTAAAAAAAAATAAACTTTTATTTTCATATGAAAATTAACATTTCGTATAATTACTGTTGAATAAACCTTTTAAACATGTATGACAAAAAACAAAATTTATAATAATAGAATCCAAAAACATACAAACCTGAACAAGGAGAGTTTTGGTCCTGAAGGATGAAGCGTCGAAACGATCTGTCCTTTTTAAATCATCCCACGTCTGTCCACCCTGTCCACGTCTGTCCACCCTGTCCACGTCGGTCCACCCTGTCCACGTCGGTCCACCCTGTCCACGTCGGTCCTCTTTAATCTGATGCGTTCATGTAAAAACAGACATTAATCACAGCCCATTTGGTTAAAAGATGCTGACAGTCGATCCTGGATGCAAAGAGAGAAATTACTAACGATTCATTCAAATTCAGCCAAGAGACGAAGAGATGAGGAGCCAGCAAGAACCAACAAGAACCAGTAGGAACCAACAGGAACCAGTAGGAACCAACAGGAACCAGCAGGAACCAACAGGAACCAGCAGGAACCAACAGGAACCAGCAGGAACCAACAGAAACCAGCAAGAACCAGCAGGAACCAGTAGGAACCAAGAGGAACCAACGGGAACCAGCAGGATCCAACGGGAACCAGCAGGAACCAGTAGGAACCAACATGAACCAACATGAACCAGCAGGAACCAGCAGGAACCAACAGNTTGTAAACAGTAAATCACAAGCCGTTTTCTTGTGTTTAACGACTGACCTCGTCCACAAACTGGACGAGGTCAGCCCACAAACTCACTTTGTGGACTGACCTCGTCCACCAGAACTACCTTTACAACTTGTTTGTTTTTATTTCATTTATTTCCGTTTTGTTTTTAGTTTCCAGTCCACTATAACCTCCCTGCGTCATCAGCCCAGCATGCATTGCAGAAGTGAAAAAATGGCGACTTCTCTAGGTGGAAAATGAGATAAAGGTATTCAATTTTTGAAGTATTAATGAACTTTTATGTGTCATAATCAACTTTTAGGTAAATAGAAGAATTAAAGCATATTAAGGGCAAAATGTTCAACTAGTGGTGAATCTCCTGACAAACGTTCACATGTCAGCATCTGAGCAGACTCTTCATCTTCTCAGAGAGGAGAGATTTCGGTGAACGATGAGACTTAAAATGATCATCCAGACTTTCTCAGAACGACAAACTGCTGATTTTACAGGAACCCGTCGCTACACACAGATGAGAACAAATCTTCATCAGGACTCACCATCATAGCATAAAAACTCGTTCAGGTCTCCACAGTCCTTGGCGAACCAAAACCCGGTTTTACTGAGCAACGTGCACTTCCGGTCCTGCGGCTCGTTGAAGCTCCACACGGTGAACATGGAGCTGCTGCTGCCGGGGGAAAGCTGGTTCTCATCCTGGGACCACTTCCAGGTGCCGTTAAAGAGTCCGATCCAGACCCAGGAGGTCCCCGCCGCCTGCCGGGCCTCGGTGCCGTTGGCGGCGTTCAGGATGGCGGCCAGGTCGGAGAACCTCTCCCGGCAGTAGGTCTGGGCGTCGCTCCAGTTCTTCGCCAGGCTGACGTAGCGGAACTGCCGGATGGTTTGATCCGACTGGAGATCAGAGACGTCCAGGAGGCCTGAGGGAGGAACCAGCAGCTTCAGGAGAGACTGAACAGAACCAGAATCGGTTTGGATCAGGGATTCATGTCCGGGACTTTAACACGTTAATTCAGATTAATTTAACTCGGCGGTCAGCAGCTTGTTAAACTTCTGTTTCTACTGAATCTGACTGTAAATGCTGCTTCTCTTCTCGGTTCATTTCTGCTAAGCCTAAACAGCATCTCTATGCTAAACATGTAGCAGCTAATGCTAAACATGTAGCAGCTAATGCTAAACATGTAGCAGCTAATGCTAAACATGTAGCAGCTAATGCTAAACATGTAGCAGCTAATGCTAATGTCAGCGTCCACATTTCTAGAGACCCCCCGCCCCCCTCCACCTTCTTCAAATCAGACAAAATGGGTGTCAATCAACTCGGCTATGTTTTGCTGGTTTGAGCAGCAAAAATTTCCGTTTGTGCTGCTATCATTTTAAAGAGAAAGAAAAATGTTTCATTATGTTTCATCTCCATGCATCATCAGAGGGGGATGCATTTAAATGATAGCAGCACAAACGAACATTTTTGCTGCACAAACGTTTGACACCAATTCTGTCTGATTTGAAGAAGGTGGGGCGACTTCACTCTGGTTTCATGAATGATCAGCAGTTCCTGAAACTATGGAAAGTTTTTCAACTTTTCCAAAACTTTTCATAAAATTCAGGTTAAATTAGAGGCACAGAAAGGAGGCGATGCAGCTGATGGAGTCCGACCAGCCTGATCAGAACCCGTATGGGTCCCACAAACACTGAAATCAGGTTCTGATGGAGATTAACAGATGAGACAGAACCTGAAATAATCTGCATATTTTAGTTTTGCAGCAGGAAAACTAAAGAGAACCATTTTTCTGCTGTTTCTTTGTTTCTTGTTCTTTTTTTGTCCAAAACTGTCAGATCTAAACATAAGGAGGACAAGAAGTGACAATAATCATAGAAATAAATAAATAAATGGCTTAACGAATGAACCAGATATTGTATCGGAAAATAATTTCCCAGCTTATTTGATATAACATAAACTGATCTGTTTTTAATTCATCTGCAGAAAGTTTAATATCTGTTAACATTAATAGAAAATATGGCGCATAAAATAACAGACCTGCGATCATCAGGAGGGAGAGTCCAACGTTCATCATGACTGAGAGCTGCAGATGGAAATTATGACAAATATTGGCAGTAAAAAACAGGAAAACAAAAACCTGAAGAAAATTATCCGTATGAAAATCTGCAGTTTGTAGAAAATCTGCTGGAATCAGATTAGAGTCAAATAAACTAAAAAATATCAAACTAAATGTTTCGCTGCTGAAGTCCTGAAACCTTTTTCTGTTTTTGGATTAACTTGAACTTTTTATCATTTGTTTCTGAATACATTTGTTGCATCAAATAACAAAATCCAACAAATGCTGCAAACAGCTCAATAAATACACAAAAAGATGAAATATAAACAATTTACATTATAACCATTTATTAATCAGATGCTACAAAATAGATTTATTAGAAGATGTAGTTAAAAAATTATAAAAGTCTCTGGAAATAAAGCTTAAAAGTTTTGCTTTGAGTTAAAAATGTCTGTAATTCTGTGTAAAAAAAAATAAACTTTTATTTTCATATGAAAATTAACATTTCGTATAATTACTGTTGAATAAACCTTTTAAACATGTATGACAAAAAACAAAATTTATAATAATAGAATCCAAAAACATACAAACCTGAACAAGGAGAGTTTTGGTCCTGAAGGATGAAGCGTC
>NW_006800359.1:165661-166905 GCF_000485575.1 Poecilia formosa
AGGAACCAACAGGAACCAGCAGGAACCAGTAGGAACCAACAGGAACCAGCAGGAACCAGTAGGAACCAACAGGAACCAGTAGGAACCAGTAGGAACCAGCAGGAACCAGTAGGAACCAACAGGAACCAGCAGGAACCAGTAGGAACCAACAGGAACCAGTAGGAACCAACAGGAACCAACAGGAACCAGCAGGAACCAGATGGAATCGGATTGAATCTGGTTGAACTCTAAATGTGAACTAAAACAAACAACCAATCCGGTTTTCTCTCTGTGTTTGGATGAAATTTGCTGCTGAATGAGTTAAATTTGAATCTGAGGTTTTTTTCCTCCATTTGTTAAAACGTCTCGTTCCTCTCCTGACCTCCTGAGTGTTTTTGCATGAAGTTTCTGCGTTTGCATGGAAACAGTAGCAGCGATCTGCACCAGCAGCTCCCAATAATTTGCTTAATGCTGCCATTACTGAGGAAAACTTGCAGGAACATTTTATATTTAAATCGGAGCCACAACTTCTAGAAATCCACATTTTCCGTCTCCAACAAGGATTTTTTATTTTCTCTTTCACAGCAGAAAAACCTGGATAAAAATATTCACACCTCAACTCATGAGTTCAAATAAAAATCACTAGTAAATCTGATTGATCAGAATAAATTAAAGTTTTGTCCTCAGGAGTTGTTGGATGTTGGAGAAGGGGAACCATTCCGCATGGCTGCTGGTGGAAACGGTTCCAGCTTCTCTCTGCAGCCTCCTGTTCAACCTGTCTGATATTTAGGGTCAAAGTTCGGGGATTATCTGAGATGCTCATTGGCCATCCAAGCTGTAAAACAACACCATGTTGCCATGGTTACGCATTATAACAGTTGGAAAGCCTTGCAGCTGCTCAGCATCCAGAACCAGAGAAAACAGAAACGATTCAACCAGAAAACCTAGAAAACAAGAAATCAGAACCAACAGAACTTCTCCATCATTCAACATCTTCTTTCCTTTAGACCAGGGGTCCCCAAACTACGGCCCGCGGGCCGCATCCGGCCCGCCTCCACATTTGTTCCGGCCCCCTGAACAGTACCAGAGAGCATTCAGATTTTTTTCATTTATTGTATTTTCCAGTTTATATGTGGATTTTTCTTCAACCACCAGGGGGCTCTTTAGCAGGAAGTGTGTGGTGTTTTGCATGGCGCATTGCTGCCATCTGTTGGACTTTTAGGGAACTGCTTAACTTTAATGTTATTTAATCAGTTCGGTTGTTT
>NW_006800359.1:167268-169430 GCF_000485575.1 Poecilia formosa
GAACCAACAGGAACCAGCAAGAACCAACAGGAACCAACAGGAACCAACAGGAACCAACAGGAACCAACATGAACCAACAGGAACCAACAGGAACCAGATGTAATCGGATTGAATCTGGTTGAATTTCAGCTAAATGAGGTGAAAATCGGGAACTCTAAATGTGAACTAAAACTAACAACCAATCCGGTTTTCTCTTTTGTGTTTGGATGGAATTTGCTGCTGAATGAGTTAAATTTGAATCTGAGGTTTTTTTCCTCCCTGTGTTAAAACGTCTCGTTCCTCTCCTGACCTCCTGAGTGTTTTTGCATGAAGTTTCTGCGTTTGCATGGAAACGGTAGCAGCGATCTGCACCAGCAGCTCCCAATAATTTGCTTAATGCTGCCATTACTGAGGAAAACCTGCAGGAACATTTTATATTTATATCAGAGCCACAACTTCTAGAAATCCACATTTTCCGTCTCCAACAAGGATTTTTTTTTTCTCTTTCACAGCAGAAAAACCTGGATAAAAATATTCACACCTCAACTCATGAGTTCAAATAAAAATCACTAGTAAATGTTTCTGTCATGTAGAATATTATCTTTTGCCTTCTAAGTCAGGATTACAAAGAACCCGAGAGACAAACGTGAAAATGTTTCTGGGAACTGAGGTTTGGTCCTTTTGTGGGGGTTTTCTGTTGCCTGCTGCTTCCCTCTCCTTCCACTAGATGGCGCCAAGAGGCTCCATCTACGCACATGTGACTCATCATGTGATCATCTGGGAGGAGGACTGGCTGCTCTGCCCCTCTGAGCTGGCTCTGTGTTTTCTCTGAAGTTGCTTTTAGTAATTTATTCTTGTTGCTTCTCTCTCAGGTGTTTCCCTGTGACGCCGTGGATTGTTGCCCACCGGTTGCCCGAGTCCCTTCTTCGCCCCTGCAGATAAATCAGAAACTGTTCCTGGATTCTCAGCTGGCAGTCGGTTCGCTCCTTGTTGCTCCTCACCTGAACTTACCTGTCCGCCCTCCACCGCAGCTTCTCCACCAACCACAGAAGACCTCACACTGGAACCCGGACCACTTCCAGGACACCTACAAAGACCGAACCCACTGCATTTCTCCCCCGACGGAAGATAATCTTCATTTCAAGTAAGATCAGCCTGATTCTTCCAGAAGTTCCACTTTCCAACAACCTAAAACTCAGCATCTCTTTCTCACTGCTCTTCAGAGTCCAGACGACCCCAGCTGGACAAGAACCACACAATCTCATTTTCATCATTGTAAAAATAAACTTTATTCCTCTGATCTCCTGCTGATGTTGTGCAACAAAATGGTTGATTTGGTAACGAATAACTTGATAAAAGCGTCTGCTACGTTTGTACTTTGTAAAGATCAAAATTACAAAGTTGAGGCAGAAGAAAATATCATGACCTCTGACTGTTTTCCAAATAAAATGTAATATTAATGCCATGGTTTTTAATTTGTGCTCACAAGTTTTTGAAAATGGTAAAGATTATGAATGACATAATGCCCATCGTCTGCCAATAAAATGATACTGAGGAAACTTTTATTGTATGATGTGAAGAAGGTACACGATGTTATCATCTTTATTCTTTAATTGTTTCTGTTTTAGCGCAACTGACAGTCTGGTGGATATCGGAGATGATATGTGGAAATGTTTATTATCAGGCGTGCAGAGGGGGGCTCGGGTTAGGGTAGGGTTTGGATGGTTAGGCTTTGATAACCAGATGATAGGCTTTGCATGATTTTGTAAATTATGATAATTTAATGCAAAGTTGGCACTTTTAATTGACTTTCAATGCAACTTTTAGAGCAACTTTGCATTAAAAGTGTCATTTACCAAATGACACTTCATGACAACTGTAATAAACATTCATAAAGACTTCTTTATGTTCATGACAGATGTTATGTCATGTTTATAACAGTGTCATGTCAGTCTTATGCACACCCCTTCAAATAAAGTGTTACCAAATTACCTTACCTAAATGGAAAAAGGATAATTCTCCACAGCCTCCATACTGGTCTCTGTGCTAGTCTTCATGCTAGCCTCCATATTAACCTCCTGCTAGCCTCTGTGCTAGCCTCCATATTAACCTCCTGCTAGCCTCTGTGCTAGCCTCCATATTAACCTCCTGCTAGCCTCTGTGCTAGCCTCCATATTAACCTC
>NW_006800359.1:170409-175319 GCF_000485575.1 Poecilia formosa
AGCCTCTGTGCTAGCCTCCATATTAACCTCCTGCTAGCCTCTGTGCTAGCCTCCATATTAACCTCCTGCTAGCCTCTGTGCTAGCCTCCATATTAACCTCCTGCTAGCCTCTGTGCTAGCCTCCATGCTGGCTTCACGCTGCAGGTTTACTGTCAGTTTATGCAACGTGAGTTAAGCTATGTAACTTATAGTCCATATGTTTTTAGCACAGCCAAAGTCTTTTTAATATCTAATTGTCATAAAATATATCAACCACCTTTTCATCCAGACCCCAAATGTCTGATTTCTGAAAAGGTTTTCATGCGTGTTCCTGGAAGGTTTCCGACATTCAATTTATTTAAAAATATTTTGTTCCAAACCATCAGGATTTACCAGAATACATCCAATAACAGATGGTGTGAAACTGATAGCATTGTCCTCTAAACTGCTTGATGAAATCCTGCAGGTTTTTAGTTTTGGTCCCTTTAATGACAAGTTTAAGAGCCTTTAAAGCTAAAAATGTGTTCAATAATTTAAAATCTATTTTCTTCACTAATAATCAGAAATAAGCACAAGAGAGACAATCTGATCAGATAACAGCCATTTATTTTCTAGTCATGTGACAGTGGATATTATTAGTGATTATTACAAACAGCAGCTTTACTTACTGAGAAATAAGATATTGATTAATTTGAACACAATAACATTAGTCCCCAAATAATTCAGCTGCAAATCACAAAATGAATCCACTGAAAATTTAAATTTAAAGATTAACTTGAACTTTGTGATTTCATGATGCTGGAAACATTTAGCCACCATCCAGACATAGGTTTCTTATGGTTTGCCCAATATTTTGTCTATCCAATCCTTGTAGCCACAGATGTCAATGAAAGCACTTGGTGCACTGAGTGCATACTCTGGATGTCCAGAAAAGGCACAAACGCCATACAGCCGGCCCTGGAACACCCATCCTCCACCGTTGTCGCCCTGTGACAAACACAAAGCTTTCAGTTTATATGCTGCTGTGATTTATCCAGTAAAACAGATTCCACGTTTGTGTGCAGAAAATGGTTTAAAGACTGACGTACTTCAGATATGTCCTTCTTAGAGCTGCTCGCACTGCACCACTTCTGGAAACTGTACTCAAAGAACTCATGTTTTGACATGAGCAGTTCCATCTTGTGGTGTTTATCAATCTTAATCTCTGCACACTGGAGATCATCTGAACGGTGATGGACTGCAGAGGAAAAGCAGCATAAACATGTAAGGTCAGTTTAACTGTTGACACCTTGTCTGTGGTTATTAAACTGCAGTGTGTTACATGTATTAAATGTATTTTTTACATTTTTATCAAAACTGTCACTATGTCCTCATGGTAAATATGAGACAGATAATCTTTGAAAGCATTGATCTCCTCCACCTCCTCCCTGTTGTCCTAGCTGGCTGCAGAAATGCACCACTCAAAAACATCCAATCAGAGCCAAGAGGAGGGTCTTAGCGCTGTCAATCAATGCTCATGTACACCCTGCTCACTTCACAGGGGACGGACCTGTAATTCACATTTTCAGGCTAAGCTCACAGTTTTCTCAGAATTTCCTATTTCAGCTTTAAGCCGTTTATCTCAGAGTTTTTGATCAAAACTTCAACAAGCTGCTAAGTTCAGCTTCAGCAGAGTCTGAAAATGATTTGAATCATATGAATCATTTTGAGGTAACAACAAAAACAATGAGAAACATGAACATACCTCTTTTGTTAAACGGGCCAACCTGTGCTGCTCCATAACCTGCAATCTGAACCTTGGTGCCGCTGAAACACAAGAGAAACAAAACTAAAAATAAGTCACATTAAGAAAAACAACCAACTCTGGGAGACCAGAGACCAAACGTTTTCCTGGATGAACTTTGCATCATCTTGCAGATCAAGAACCAAATTCTGACATTAGAGGAGATAAAACTTACAGTAGGAGAGTATCTGGACAGAGAGCTAGTCCGATTGGTCGGACTGTTGTTTTTCTTGGCAGCTTGAGGAGCATGATGTCATGTTTACGGCCGTTGCTATCTCTATAAATCTCATGTTTAGTGATTACATGCTCATCTGGCTTAGCCATTTAGGATGAACTCCTACCTGGGCCTTGATAACCCTAAGCAAATGAAGCACAATTAATAGAGAAACAAACAGTTCTTGAAGATTTGTCAGTAAAATGTTTCGTGACTCACCATCCTGGATCTGATTCCCAGCAGTGAGCTGCGGTCAGAACCCACTGATCACTGATCAGAGACCCTCCACAAATATAGTCCTGCACCTCATTATAGCCAATGATCTTCACATGATACCGACGATCATCGTCTCTGCATTTCTGACCTCCAATGATTCTCTTCTGCAGAGACACTGAGCTCACTGCAACACCTGGGGAAGAACGATTCTGTTTTAGCAAATTAAATCCACACAGTAGAAATAAGGAGAAGAGCTCATAATGAAACGGAGAAAACAACACAGATCAACACCATTCATAGCATTCAGAGCCAGTGGAAGTGTCTCCACTGTCCCCTGTGTGTCCACTGTCTCCACTGTCCCCTGTGTGTCCACTGTCTCCAGTGTGTCCACTGTCTTCATTGTCTCCACTGTCTCCAGAGTCTCCACTGTCTCCAGTGTGTCCATTGTCTCTACTGTCTCCACTGTCTCCAGTGTGTCCAGAGTCTCCACTGTCTCCAGTGTGTCCACTGTCTCCAGTGTGTCCAGTCTCCACTGTCCCCTGTGTGTCCACTGTCTCCAGTGTGTCCACTGTCTCCAGTGTGTCCACTGTCTTCACTGTCTCCAGTGTGTCCACTGTCTCCATTGTCTCCACTGTCTCCAGTGTGTCCAGAGTCTCCAGTGTGTCCAGTGTCTTCACTGTCTCCAGTGTGTCCAGTGTCTTCACTGTCTCCAGTGTGTCCGACTCACCCAGCCCCAACAGCAGCAGAACCTTCAGCAGAGCCATTACTGGTTCAGCTTCTTGTGAAGGTCTGCAGTCCTGCAGCAGCTTTTAAACTCTGTTCACAACTTCCTGCTGGACAGGAACCACCAAGACACTGATCTGTCCAATCACAGGACGGACACTGATCTGTCCAATCACAGGACGACTGATCTGGCAGAGATTGGTACCGTCTGCCAGGCTGGCCGTGCCGCCCCCAACGTCTGATCCATTCTCCTCCAGGCTCTCTGACTTTTTTGCTGGCTGCTCAGTCTGTCAGTTTCAGTCAAAGGTTTTCATGACAAAGCAAAGAGCAATGTGAGCTGAGGATTTGCAGGATTCCTCTAAATTCGGCCGATTAAAAGGATAAAACATGGCAGAGTTACCAGTGTATGAAATTCATCTCTTAATAATTATGAAAGCATTCAATAAACTCAACTTGACAAAACCTGAGAATGATTCACCTACATCGAAGGGTCTACTGCCAGATTAGCAACAAACAGCTCATTGCTGAAACTCAATAAGAAGCCAAAACTCTAGTGGACTTTGTTCTTGGATAAAGTCATGTGCTTATGGCAGACTGCTACAGCCTGTAGAGGTTAGACAGCAGATTTATTTCATGTCAGTTAGTCAAAGTTCTTACTGACCTACATTAGAAACAGGACTTTATCGTCAAAGCTTTGCATGAACTGACATGAAATAGTGGCTTTGCTAGGGTCCTGTAACGTTGGTGGATCAGATAATTACATTTTCATGCAGCCATTTTATGCATTTAACTTTATATTAACATAACCCTGAACATGTGCTAGTCCTTGACCTGTAGTGGGCTGCTGCATGAATGTGATTTACACAGGATGTGAACAAACCTTTTATTTGTTTTGCTTGTTTTATGATTCATTAGCTCACAAAAACTCACAGGAACCAAGTTCACTCTGTTTCTCACAGGTAGGATCTTAACCTCACAAATGTCTGCACAACTGAGGCTCCAAACATATTTCATGACTGAGAAGCACCACCCTGTTAGTATCTCAGACCAGGTTTATGTTGTAAATACAGACAGACCAAGTGGTCACTTGTGCATCATGCAATACACCGCCAACTACTGGCCATCCACTGCAAGTGCAAGGCAATGTAGTTAAATCCAATATGGCAGACAGATGAAAAAGGATGCCGACCAACTCAGGAATATCCAGTCCCTCCTTCTACTGCACAAAACTCTTGGAGGTAAAAATATATATTGTGACATGAAGCAACTCCTAAAGACTAAAACCACTGATGCAGTTTCCAAATAACAGCTCTGTATTTGTGTCATGCAGCAGTGGCAATATTTTGACAGGTATTTATTGATATCATAACTTTGACTATGAATCTACAATATTCACCATTTCCAGCAAAAACTTTTTCATATTTTAGTTTTTAACTTGAAGATTTAAGGAAAAAGTCCATTGCTGCCATTTTATTTTGTAACAAGCTTGGGCTTTATTGTGGTTCTTAAAAAACACTTTTTCTTTATATTTAAATGTTTACAACACATATATTCATCAAACTGACCATGATGGACAGAGTGACTTTAAAGTCCACTGCATTACCACCGTCTGTCATGATGTGTGTGGTTGAAGTGTGGACAAAATGCAGCAGGAAGGAGATTTAATTAAAAATCAAACTTACAAAACGACAGGAAAGTCCAAGGAATAAAAATAAATCCAAACCAGAGAAATAAAGAGATCATGAGGAAACCAGGGAGAAAGGATGTGAACAGTCTGTGATTACATATTCATCTGCTACTCAAAGAAAATCATCTTTCATGTTGCTAAACGTTAGTTTGGTGTACAGTGGAGCTAATGTGCTAACAAACATAAAGTTAAGGACAATCATAAATGCAAAAGATAGAAAAAAATCCCTGGTGATACATTGTGACAAACAAAAAGACTAATGCAGCTGAAATAACCTGCTTAAAATAAACTATGAATCTTGTAACTTT
>NW_006800359.1:175329-188157 GCF_000485575.1 Poecilia formosa
CGTTGTCGCCCTGTGACAAACACAAAGCTTTCAGTTTATATGCTGCTGTGATTTATCCAGTAAAACAGATTCCACGTTTGTGTGCAGAAAATGGTTTAAAGACTGACGTACTTCAGATATGTCCTTCTTAGAGCTGCTCGCACTGCACCACTTCTGGAAACTGTACTCAAAGAACTCATGTTTTGACATGAGCAGTTCCATCTTGTGGTGTTTATCAATCTTAATCTCTGCACACTGGAGATCATCTGAACGGTGATGGACTGCAGAGGAAAAGCAGCATAAACATGTAAGGTCAGTTTAACTGTTGACACCTTGTCTGTGGTTATTAAACTGCAGTGTGTTACATGTATTAAATGTATTTTTTACATTTTTATCAAAACTGTCACTATGTCCTCATGGTAAATATGAGACAGATAATCTTTGAAAGCATTGATCTCCTCCACCTCCTCCCTGTTGTCCTAGCTGGCTGCAGAAATGCACCACTCAAAAACATCCAATCAGAGCCAAGAGGAGGGTCTTAGCGCTGTCAATCAATGCTCATGTACACCCTGCTCACTTCACAGGGGACGGACCTGTAATTCACATTTTCAGGCTAAGCTCACAGTTTTCTCAGAATTTCCTATTTCAGCTTTAAGCCGTTTATCTCAGAGTTTTTGATCAAAACTTCAACAAGCTGCTAAGTTCAGCTTCAGCAGAGTCTGAAAATGATTTGAATCATATGAATCATTTTGAGGTAACAACAAAAACAATGAGAAACATGAACATACCTCTTTTGTTAAACGGGCCAACCTGTGCTGCTCCATAACCTGCAATCTGAACCTTGGTGCCGCTGAAACACAAGAGAAACAAAACTAAAAATAAGTCACATTAAGAAAAACAACCAACTCTGGGAGACCAGAGACCAAACGTTTTCCTGGATGAACTTTGCATCATCTTGCAGATCAAGAACCAAATTCTGACATTAGAGGAGATAAAACTTACAGTAGGAGAGTATCTGGACAGAGAGCTAGTCCGATTGGTCGGACTGTTGTTTTTCTTGGCAGCTTGAGGAGCATGATGTCATGTTTACGGCCGTTGCTATCTCTATAAATCTCATGTTTAGTGATTACATGCTCATCTGGCTTAGCCATTTAGGATGAACTCCTACCTGGGCCTTGATAACCCTAAGCAAATGAAGCACAATTAATAGAGAAACAAACAGTTCTTGAAGATTTGTCAGTTTTTAACTTGAAGATTTAAGGAAAAAGTCCATTGTTGCCATTTTATTTTGTAACAAGCTTGGGCTTTATTGTGGTTCTTAAAAACACTTTTTCTTTATATTTAAATGTTTACAACACATATATTCATCAAACTGACCATGATGGACAGAGTGACTTTAAAGTCCACTGCATTACCACCGTCTGTCATGATGTGTGTGGTTGAAGTGTGGACAAAATGCAGCAGGAAGGAGATTTAATTAAAAATCAAACTTACAAAACGACAGGAAAGTCCAAGGAATAAAAATAAATCCAAACCAGAGAAATAAAGAGACCATGAGGAAGCCAGGGAGAAAGGATGTGAACAGTCTGTGATCTGACTGTGATTACATGTTCATCTGCTACTCAAAGAAAATCATCTTTTATGTTGCTAAACGTTAGTTTGGTGTACAGTGGAGCTAATGTGCTAACAAACATAAAGTTAAGGACAATCATAAATGCAAAAGATAGAAAAAAATCCCTGATGATACATTGTGAAAAACAAAAGGACTAATGGAGCTGAAATAACCTTCTTAAAATAAGAATCTTGTCACTTTATAGACCACAAATGTTAGAATGAATTAATAAGGAACACTCTGTTATGGACAAAAGGACTCTTTGTCTTTCTCTGATTTATCTGCACACGGCTGCACGACTAGATAACCTTAACATTTAAGGCTGACGACAGTCACACATAAAAACAGATTAACGAAGGCAACAGGTTGGAGGGAGCAGAATGAGGAGAAAATAAAGCTGAACTCGCGCTGCAGTCTTTGCTTCTTGGTGTCACCTGTAAGGTGAGCTGAGAGGAGCTGGACATCACTGTCTGTTCCAGCTGTATGAACGGCAACATTTGATCATTTTCTGCATTAAAACCTGTTTTATTTTTAACTAAATCTCATTATTTCTCACGGTAATGTAACCAATATGTAAAACTCACAAACAGGTAGGTTGAAAAAATTTGGATTTCAGATCAATGTAGTTACAATTAGTATTCATGAGGATAGTAAACACAAACCTTGTTGTCAAGAAATGAACAGACTGTTTAATACAAGATTGAAAAATATATTATTGTACACTTTTTTCCCTACAGAAAGTGTCCGTCAGGTAGTGCGTTCTCTTTTAATTTAGATTTCTTATTGTTCAGTTCATTCCTTTAGTTCAGTGCTCTTCAAGTCAGTTAGTCAAGTTTCTGTCAAGTTCAATGGCCATGTGTGTTTCTTGGGTTCCAAAATCTGAATCCAGTGAAAGGCAGGAAGTGGATCCAGCAGTCCTGGGTTGAAACCTGGAGCTCAGTGCATGGAGTGAAAATGGTCTCAAAGTATCTGTGTGTGTGTGTGGAAAAATGGATTTGTAACTCATGTAAGCATCTTTGTGTGTAACTTTGCATAGTTGTATCTGTGAAACATGATTTGTAAGCCATAAAAAGAAAATAAACCTTTTCTTACGCCTACAAATGTTGGAAAAGTCCGCACAAGTTGCCAGATACACAAAACGGCATTTACACACAGATCCGGTTATGAGTGCAAGAGTATTTTTGAGACTCTTCACACCTCGGGGAAGCTCCCAGATTGTGTGTAGATGATGTGTTTACATGCTAGTAAAAGCTGGGACATCTGAGTTTTGCTCTGAGTCTGGTGTTTTTATCCTCTAAACCAGGGGAGCCCAAAGTGGGTCCTGCAGGCCCGGCATCCTGCACGATTTAGATCTCTCCCTGGTTTAACGCACCTGGATCAAATGATGGCTCATTGGAGGCCTAAGAGGAAGATTGAAAAGCTGAAAAGGTTGTAACTAGTGATGAATCAGCGCATGCGTCAAGCCCACAGACCAAACCCGGGTCGGTGCGCGTGTTGGTTTCAGCAAGTCACGTGACCGATACAGGAAGCGAATCTGTCAAAAGCATTTGCCAAACGAATTCTTGATCTTTTACAGCGTCAACTATGGCGCAGCCTCAAAGGAAAGGTTTCCTCAGTGTGGGACCATTTTGATCTCATATCGGAAAATAAATTTGTTTTCATTTTGTTTCATCCGGTTCTTGTCAGTTTCTACTTGATCTGAACCCAAATTCAGATGAAACTGACTCTTAGTTTGCTTTCATATCATGTTCTGCATTAAGTGTCGCATATGTTTGACTAAACTGTCTTATTTAAATAAATCCACCTCCTCAATGCTGAGGCGTCATGAGAATGAAGTCCCAGATAAACTCAGATATGCAGCCATTCTACAAATTACTCAGGTGCTTTTTATAAATTATTTCACATACAGTGATCCCTCGCTGTAACGCCGTCCACCTTTCACGGTTTCGCAGATTTTTTGTGCAGTTTTTTTCAGTGTTCTGCGTCCTGATTGACCGTATGATTGGTTTGAAAAAATAAAAAATTATGGGGAAACATAACAGTCCACATGCATCCTCATTCCAAACACATTCACTTAAATGTTCACTTTGTGGTTCATGTTCACATTACTTATTGACCTTATATCAAATATATTTTAAATTTAACTGAAGATATGACATAATGTAATATACAAAGACTTGCATCTTATTGTATAGACTAGGTCAAATCAGTACGTTGCCTGTAGGGATTTTTAATGTCCAGCAGGTGTCAGTATTCAGTGACACAGTATCGACAGCTTTGCTTTGGGTCGAAACGACGCCTCATCTACCCATCACTAGTTGTAACTGTCACCAGGGCGAGAACTGAACCGTGCAGGATGCGGGCCCTCGAGGACAGACTTTGGACACCCCTGCTTTACACTCTCCACCCATCATCAGGTGATTAGGCGCCAGGTGTCCTCAATCTTGGGGCAGGCTTCGTCCTGCTACATTATGAATGTGCAGCGCCAACTAAGCCTGTCGCCATAAACAATAAATCAACTAATCACACATTAAACCTATCGACCTCATTTTAATTATAGGCTTTATCGTCTCTTCCTGATTTAGATCAGAGCGGCCACGACGATCCACCGTAACACACCACACACTGCAGGATGATCGGTTACGAAACACCAGCGACAATCTTAGATCAGCCAACAATCTAAGATTATCATAAGGGGAAAACGGGGGCAAAACATCGTGTAGTGTGAACTATTGCATCAGGATGTGTCCATCTTCTCTATTTAAATCTAGTGATTACTGAAGGCCAATACAGACTTCATAGTCTGCACTGTTTTGGTTGAATGCAGTTTTTATTTGGCTTCATGTTGTTTAGTTTTTATTCAAGTACGTTTTTTTTGGAGACTGAAAATCCATTTTATTTTTGTTTTATTTAGTTTATCCGTTCCAGTGTGATGTGTTCTTTTGAGAGTAAAGTGTATCTATGGCAGGAAATCACATGTATTATTAGTCATTTCCATTAAATCAGTGTCAAAAGGTCTTGAAACAATATTATCGTTTATCGCAATAATTTTTTAGACAATCGCTCAGCAAAATTTGTTATCATGACAGGCGTAGCGCCAACATGCAATTCTGTCACTTTTAAGTTATTTGCAACACCCTGACTAACATTAGCTCATGTATATTCGGCACCGTATTACAAGTTTTATAGTAGTTTAATACAAAAATCACCGTTAGCTCACCCTGCACCGTCTGAGCCACCTGCTTTCCACCCGCTGCACAGCGGAGATCAGCTCCTCCTCACCACATCGCAGCTTTCCTCCCACCTTTTTCTTTAAGTCTCAGAAAAATCACAATCAGGCTATAAAAAATAGCTCAGCGCTCTCTTCTTCTTTTATCTCACAAAACAACAACTCCCATTTGGTCGCATGTAGCTTAGCACAGCACATGGCGCCTGGAGGCGGGGCACTACACCTCCCGCCACCAGGAGGCGCCACCCTGCTACAGAGCCAAGAAGGGCCGGTGGAAACGCTCCAAAATAGAGCCGAGCCGCTTGTTGAAGTAGAGCCGGAGGAAAAGGGGCAAATGTTTCTGCACTTTTATCAGGGTTGCTGTTCTCATTTGTGAATATAAGAATTATGATTATCAATAACAGGGAGAGATGAGAGGATCTGAGCTTTCTGCGTGTTTATTTAGGTTTGTGTGTCAGTTGAGTCTCTGTGTCTTTCCGTCTACCCCTTGATTGATCCCAGCTGTGTCTTGTTTCCTCGTCAGGTCCTCATCGATTCTGTTGTGTTTCATGTTGTTGCCTTGATTGCAGTGCTACAATGTGAGTCATTACCGTTTTGCTCGCCTGTGCTGCCTGGATTTGTGTGTTTCATCATTAAAACCATCATCATTTTTCAATAACCTGGGTCCTCCGTGTTTACCACCTCGCCACACATCATGACGGATGGACCTGACCAGGAGTAACTACGGTGAGGTTCGCACCAAGAAAGTAAAATCACAACATGGACCCAGCAGACCAGATTTTTGATGGACTTTAATGACTTAAGGTTTACTATTAAGGATTATGTGGAGACTGGCGAAGCATTTCTCCGCCATAATCAATCAAATTTTATTTGTATAGCACATTTCAGCAGCAAGGCATTTCAAAGTGCTTTACAACATAACAAACACACAAAAAATACAAAGTCATGCAACATAGAATCAACAATCAAAAACATTACATTAAGTCAGGTGCCATTATTAAATTCGTAACTGATCACGTTTCAAATCCTAAACAGCTGGGTTTTTATTCAGGACTTAAAGGCACTCAGTGTTTCAGCTGTTTTACAGTTTTCTGGAAGTTTGTTCTAAATTTGTGGTGCATAGAAGCTGAATGCTGCTTCTCCTCATTTGGTTCTGATTCTAAGAAAATAATGCGCCTTGGAATCACCACAAGGTTTGTTCTGGTTGTGGAGGACTGGTATCCGCACCGCCCTTCCCTGGGTTTGGTGGAGCTGCTGCAGGAGGTAGAGTGGGAACGTCAGACAGCTCTTCCTGCCATGGCTGGAGACCCTCTGCCTCCCAAGCCGGAGTTTATTTTGTTTTCCTCATGTTTTCTTTGGGTTCTGGCCCCCCTTCCAGTGCCCCTCCGGTAAGGCACCGACCCAATCGCCCACCCTGGTTGGGTTGTCTTTTTTTGTTTTTTTCTGTGGACTCTTTGCCACTCTTCAAGCCATATCTGAAGATTATACATTGACTTTGATGCACAGCATCACATGTTCAGATGCTGTCCATCTGTAATGCTTCAATAGAGGGAATCATTATTATGTGCCAAATCCACAAAAATAATAGTCTGGTCCAGGAGCTACACAACAGCTTCCTGGCACCTCCTAATATTTATTTTATCATCTTTCATTCAGAAATATCACAACATGTTTTTGTACTTAATGTTTTCATAAGTATAAATTATATTTATACTTATATATATGAGCATGCTCAAATGAAGCTCATCCACATCTTTCAGTCCACAGATGCAGCAGTAACATTATTCTACTTTTGCAGAGCCTGGAAATGGTGGCATGAAGTACTCAAAAAATTTACTTAAAAGTACAAATACACAGACAAAAATGTACTCAAATAAAAGTGAAACTACCACATTAACATTTGTACTTAAGTAAAAGTAAAAAAGTACTGGCTTTTAAAAATACTTAAGTATTAAAAGTAAAAGTACCTGCTGAATCGCTAATACAATGTCATTAAGTGAACGATCGTATTTAATTTTAATACATCATAAATGTGCCATTTTAATGAACAATGCCACAGATAAAGCATGTTTTTATTACATTTACTCTGTAACATAGTTTAAACTTAGATATGTGATTCTATGCATCATAATTTCAGGGATGGAAACATCTGGTCTCCTGTCATAACATAGCATGAACTTCACTTTTTTTGCCACTAGTGGCTTTTATTTCTAAAGAAATGCAACAGAAAGGGGATGGAAAGAAGGTGGGTGAGGGAGGACATGCAACCAAGGAGCCACTTAGGAGTATTGTAGTCTAGACCACCGAACCCAAGACCAAGTCTAGACCAGCACCCCGTGCTATGTGACACAAAAACATTAAGTTTTACCTTCAAAATTGCTTCTCAAATTGATCTGAAAGATCCACATTCCCATAAAACACCTAGATATTAAATACTTCGAGCTGAAATAAATTTAATCAGTAAAGATCCATCCAGAAGAATCGGATCGTTCCTGAATGCCATATCAATGCAGACTTTGGTCACAGCGTTGTTCCATATATGACACCTCAGTCAACACCTCCACACAATAATTCAGCGCATGAGTGACAACTTTTTTCATCCAGATGCAACATGTGTCTCAGTACAGCTAGCTTTGCTAGCATCACGTCCACAGATCTTACCTTTCTTTAAGCTTTCCTTCCAAGTGACGCTAAAAGTTGGACTCAGTCCCACCGTCTGTGAAAGCGAAGCGCTGCTGGTTTTACATGTCGTCATATCGTATGATTTACGCAGCTATTATCGTTTAGTTAGACATCTTCTCCCGCTCAGAGGAAACCACTGCGCATGTCTGGAGCTCCGCGTGCGAGTAAAGGTGGAGGCGATGGGTGACAACAGACACTAAGTCACGTTATGCTCGGATTTTACGGCGCCACCTTAAGACCCTGAACTTCACATTTTAACAGAAAAAAGCGCAACTTGGATGTAACGAGTAACGTAGAAATGTAGTGAAGTAGAAAGTACAGATACACGAAAATTGTACTTAAGTACAGTAACGAAGTACTTCGTTACTTCCCACCACTGCACATCAGTATCCATAGCAGCTTCAACTCCTTGAGGAAGGAGGAAGAAGGGAGATATTGAACTGACAAAGACTGATGTAGCTACTATGATGAGAATGCAAAGCAGTTCAGTGATCAGGCAGGAAGACAGAAATATGAGGAAAAGAATGAAAGATGGGACCAATCTTACTGTGTTTTGTTAGAGAAAGTTTAACTAAACCAATGAGATATTGTCCAATGTAAGGCACTGAAACCAAAGTACAAATGACAAAGTAAAGCTTAAATCTAAGCATAAAATTATTAGCACCAACTTCTCCAAAAAGCTTGATGCAGTTGGTGCCTACACAAGTATATTACACAAATATTTCATGCTCAGAGTCTTAATGCAAAAGTCATCCTACAGCTATGATTTCTACAGTATTATCACTTCCATTTGTACACCCATAAAACTTACCAAAGGACTTTAGTCCCAGCATCCCATTAAGTCCAGTTGTGCATTGCACATTGCCTCCGTGTCTTTCTGAAAATTCGTGTTGATCTTGTTGTTGTGCAGATCAATTAAGACCCTCACAGTCTGTTTAAAATGCTCTTCTTTCATTTGGCACAGTGAATGTCTTACAGATGCAAGTTCTTGATTGAGCTGTTCTGCGACAGCTGAGTTTATTTCTTTCCTAGGGTTGTGGCAAATACTCAGGCTTCTGAGCTTCTCTGGTGTTTTTTTATTTGTTTGAAGAAACCTATTGTAACCCAGGCTTTCCCTCTTTAGATCTGCAGTTGGTGGATGACTCCCTATGGACTCTGTGTTGTGTATTTTGTGTGAAGGTGGGATGTGCTCCGTGCAGAAGAGGAATCGGACATAGGAATCTTAGTTGTGGGGAGACCTTGGCGCCTTTATTTCGTCCACCTTACAGGCAGTAAGCACACTGTCAGCATTCAACCGTTTTCTTTGATCTTCTTTAATCAAACATCACCAGAAAGAAAATGTAATTTGTACTTAACTGGTAAACTGAACAAACAGGAATAGCTCAGTATATTAATGTAATGTATATATATATATTACACCAGGCTAGCAGAACTGCTGCTGTAAGGTAGTAAACACACTAGCTGTGTCTGAATTCAGGGTCTGCATCCTTCGAAGGACTGGTCTACGTAGGATGGGTCCTTCGAAGGCCGGGAATAAACTAAGACCGGAAGAAAAATACCTGTGGATTGGGACAGGTGTAGCTTCACCAACTGTCCCCATCTCAGCTTAACTCATGTTGCCTAGCAACCGTGACAGCGCGAAGCAGAGAGGAGAAAAAACAACGGAGCCGAAGTTTGTTTTTCAGTCATGTATTACTGATTTCTATATTATTCTTCACCTTTTATAGTNGTGTGTGTGTGTGTTCAGATCACAGCAGAGGAGCTGACGGGGAACGATGACTACATCGATCTCTCCTTCAGTGCCAGGAAGCTGGACGACAAGGTAGCAGCTTCAGTCTCAGATCTGTTTCCAGTTTCCTGGGTTTAAATGGTCTGGAGGCTAAGCTAGCTAAGAAGATAGCTGCACTAACCATAAGGCACTGGTCATAAAAATTAGCTTAGTTAATGCTAAAGCACTATGCTAACTCAGCTAAGCTAACACTAAAGCACCAAGCCAGTGCAGTATTTGGTGGGAGCTAATGCTAAAGTCCTAAATTGACGCCACCATGTGTTGAGGAGGAGCTCAAAACAATCCATACATGTGAATTTTCAAACCTCAACGCAGAGGTCAAACTGTATTCAGCTGAAAGTTTACAAAACAGACGAGTAAATTAGCACTTCAAACTTTATCTGGTAAAAGTAATGTAGGGGAAGCTAAGGGTGCTAATTGTTTTCAAAGTTAGCAAAAGCGTGAACAGAGGTTGTTCTGTTGTGATCAGAAGGCGTTTCCTGAGGTAGAGAAATGGAGGGAATATTCCTCTGCAGGAAAATCTCTGCTGATCCCGAGTGTTTCTGGATGTTTCCCAGGACTTTTTCAGTAAATCGGATCCGTTCCTGGAGCTCTACAGAGTGAACGACGACGCCACCATGCAGCTCGTCTACAGGACTGAGGTAGGAGATCCACAACAGAATCCAAAAATACTTCAGAGACTCGTCTCAGTGCTTCACAAATACTTCATGTTTACAACATCAACGTTAATATTCATCAATATCTGCATTTCAGAAAACGTTTCATTTCCAATTCATCTGGTTCAGTTTGGGTTCATCTGGTTCAGTCTAACGTCTCCGTCTCTGTCCTCCTCAGACGGTCATGAATAATCTGAATCCAATTTGGAAAACCTTCAAAGTGTCTCTGAACTCGCTCTGCAGCGGAGACCATGACAGGAAGCTGCAGGTAAGACGCCACCCGTCCTTCAGACGATGATGTCAGCTTATGATGTCACGGCTCCAGGTTAAATGTGGACATCTGATTGGCTGCTGCGGCAGGTCGCACTTTAGCTAACAGTGACAGGAAAGCCTTCATCTTCATCTTCCTCCGTCAGTCTGTGTGGAGCCTCAGATGTTTTTTTTAACCCAGGGGTCAGAGGTCAATCTTACGGGTGTTCCAGTGAAACTCTGAACCATAAAGTAACTGGGAGTTTTAGCTGTGAAAACAGATTCTTGGGAATTTCCTTGAGCAGCTAGCCTGGTGAGCTAATGTAGCCGGCAAGCTAATTGTTGGTAGCAGCTGCTAGCCAGCCGCATTAGCTCGCTAAGCTAGTTGATTTCGTGCTGTGCACATGCGCTTGACTGCAGGGCAGATGGCATTCTGAATAAGAACTGATCAGGAAGTGACGTATGGGGTGCCATTAGTGCATTTACATAATCAGAAACAACAGTGGTTATTTAGGAGCAAAATGCAGGTTCGTTTTTATTTTCACCGTGTCATTCATTCGTTCATAAACTTTTAGTTATAAACAGCAGCAGTGGTGGAGAAAGTACTCAAAAAATGTACAAGTAAAAGTACAAATACACAGACAAAAATATACTCAAGTAAAAGTAAAAGTACCACATTAACATTTTACTTAAGTAAAAGTAAAAAAGTACTGGCTTTTAAAAATGCTTAAGTATTAAAAGTACTTGCTGAATGCATTACCTAATCGCTAATACAATATCATTAAGTGAACCGATCGTATTTAATTTTAATACATCATAAATGTGCCATTTTAATGAACAATGCCACAGATAAAGCATGTTTTTATTACATTTACTCTGTAACATAGTTTAAACTTAGATATGTGATTCTATGCATCATAATTTCAGGGATGGAAACATCTGGTCTCCTGTCCTAACATAGCATGAACTTCACTTTTTTTGCCACTAGTGGCTTTTATTTCTAAAGAAATGCAGCAGAAAGGGGATGGAAAGAAGGTGGGTGGGGGAGGACATGCAACCAGGAGCCAGTAGCAGAGTTTTAGTCTAGACCACCGAACCCAAGACCAAGTCAAGACCAGCACCCTGCGCTATGTGACACAAAAACATTAAGTTTTACCTTCAAAATTGCTTCTCAAATTGATCTGAAAGATCCACATTCCCATAAAACACCTAGATATTAAATACTTCGAGCTGAAATAAATTTAATCAGTAAAGATCCGTCCAGAAGAATCGGATCGTTCCTGAATGTCATATCAATGCAGACTTTGGTCACAGCGTTGTCCCATATTTGCGACACCTCAGTCAAAACCTCCACACAATAATTCAGCGCATGAATGACAACTTTTTTTCATCCCAGAAGCAACATGTGTCTCAGTACAGCTAGCTTTGCTAGCATCACGTCCACAGATCTTACCTTTCTTTAAGCTTTCCTTCCAAGTGACGCTAAAGGTTGGACTCAGTCCCACCGTCTGTGAAAGCGAAGCGCTGCTGGTTTTACATGTCGTCATATCTTATGATTTACGCAGCTATTATCGTTTAGTTAGACATCTTCTCCCGCTCAGAGGAAACCACTGGCATGTCTGGAGCTCCGCGTGCGAGTAAAGGTGGAGGCGATGGGTGACAACAGACACTAAGTCACGTTATGCTCGGATTTTACGGCACCACCTTAATTAAGACCCTGAACGTCACATTTTAACAGAAAAAAGCGCAACGCGACTTGGATGTAACGAGTAACGTAGAAATGTAGTGAAGTAGAAAGTACAGATACTTACTGTAAAATGTAGTGGAGTAAAAGTAGAAAGTATCCATTATTAAATCTACTTAAGTAAAGTACAGATACACGAAAATTGTACTTAAGTACAGTAACGAAGTACTTCGTTACTTCCCACCACTGAACAGCAGAACTAAACCGAGTCGCCTCAGAGCTGAGGGACCTGCTGGAGACGGTCGCTGTTCACACAGCGCTGCATCGCAGAGAGATTATGGAAAGTTGAGTGGAAGGAAAAACTCTAAAAAAAAATCTAACAGTTGTTGAGTAATGTTACCACGGTAACAGCTTTTCACACACAACCAGACAAAAGCTGAACCTCCAGAACCATCTGGTTCTGTCCCCCGGTGATAAAACCACAACACTTTGAATGTAATCTTAGAAACTGTTTTCACAGAACCGGGCCGGGTGGTTCTGACCTGGTATCAGAACTGGGCCGGGTCTCCAGTTTGCTCTGTGTCCTGGTTGCAGTGCACCGTGTGGGACTGGGACTCCAACGGGAAACACGATTACATCGGAGAGTTTGAGGCGTCCTTCAAGGAGATGAGAGGCGCCATCGACGGCCGGCAGGTGAGACCGTCCAGGTCAGGGGTCATCTGCTGCTGGCGTTCAGAAAAACACTGAAACATTTAGATGAATAAACTCCAGCTTCATGATGAGCCTGAAGCCCAGTGTGTGTGTGTGTGTGTGTGGTTAATCTTTCTGCTGTTTCTCCTTCAGCTGCACAATCAATTTACTGAGTGTCAGATGAGCGACACCATGACCCAAACACTGTAGCACACACACACTGCCACACACACACACTGCCACACACACACACACACT
>NW_006800359.1:188331-192743 GCF_000485575.1 Poecilia formosa
TCTTTCTTGGCGGGGCTCAGCAGCTGCTGCAGGTTTGTGGTTTTTCCTCTAAACGCTCCAGAGATCAGGATCGTCCTTCAGTTTGAAGGGTCCTGAATGATCTGGATGTGGGTTACTGGGTCTAACTGGTTACTGGTTCTAACTGGTTACTGGTTCTAACTGGTTACTGGGTCTAACTGGTTACTGGTTCTAACTGGTTACTGGGTCTAACTGGTTACTGGTTCTAACTGGGAGGAGTCTGATGGAGACCATGGGAATCTGACTGACAGCAGGAAGAGGGAACCAGGAAAACGGCTGAAGCCAGAAATAATCATAAAAAGTTTCAACACTTTATCTTTTTTAATGTTCTTCATAATTTGTTGCATTTCTGCAGGTTTTCTCAAACCCTTACTGTGTGAAAGGACAGTTTCTATCTCTCTTAGGTTCTTAGATTCACACACAGGCCCGGTTCTCCTGACGGTCGGTCTGAACAGGAAGTGACCCGGAAGGACCTTTGATGTTCACATGGTTCTGCTCTCTAAAGGTCGGCTGTGAATATGGATTTATGTCAGAACCAGAGAGATCCGACCAGTCATTCAGAAACATCCATATTCTTCTGGATGTTTCCTCTGCTGAGCTCTGGACCGGACCTGGTCCGGTCAGCTTCCAGGCGCTCTGCTGCTGGTTTCCATGGAAACACGACAGGATCCCTGAGCCGGAGAACAACCCGGCTCCTTACCCGACCTCTTCAGATTAATGAACCCTGAAGTGGGCCGGCAGAGTCCTGACGGCCGAACCTCTGGGGAGGCAGATGGTGACGGGGCGACTGCCAGAGGAGCCACCGCACCGCGCAGCCTCACCTGACCGCCTCACCTGACCGCCACGCCGCCTCACCTGACTGCCTCCCCTGACCGCCACGTCACACGACTGTGATTTATCTGCTTCCTGTCAGCTGGCAGTTCGCCTCTGGACGACAAATCCCCGGACCCGTTTCTCCATGCCGGAATGAAGCAGAAGCTGGTTTCCGATTCCAGCTTCCTAACCCTCCAGACAGACGAAGCCGCAGGCTAAGTGCCGGGCTGTGCAGCTGGCGGCGACCTCAGGGCGGTCACCACTGCTGGATGAGGGGCGACGCTGCCTCATTCACCATAAATTCACAGTAAAACAACCTGAAGCTTGTAGGTCGGCGGTTCTAGGGGTGTGAATACTTTATTGACTGAATTGATTTGGTAAATAATGTGAACACGGCCAAACATCTGAACTGTTCACCAATGAATCGTTTGTTCAGACGGATCCATGCTGACGTCGCGTCACTGAAATAAAATGGATCAAAGATCCAGAGGAAAACCTTCCAGAGGTCTGAGTGACGCTCCTGTTTCCTGTTTCCTGTTTGTGTTCCAGGTCCAGTGGCCGTGCATAAATCCCAAATACAGAACCAAGAAGAAGAACTACAAGAACTCTGGGATCGTCATCCTGAACCAGTGCAAGGTGAATTCTGCTCCAGAGGTCCGGTTCTGTCACAGCACACCGGGCCGGAGCCGCTCCGCCTGCTGACCCAAACCGAACAGAACCAAACCAAACAGAACCCAGAGGAGAGCTAGTTCTGTTCTCTTCCAGACTGACACCTCTGAATTTATTCAGTTAGTTTGGGTCAGGACCGGTGTCAAGTCCAGAACCTTTGGTCGTTCTGGTAACGGTTTCAGATCATACTTCTGGTTCTGAACAAAAACCATTTTCAGTTTTTCTGTTTCCAGGCCTGATCTCTTTTTCTGCTCTTCTAATTAGTCAAACTTAATTTTTCTGATCTTCTTCATCCTGGTTAGAAACTCTTCGGCGGCGTTCGCCTGCAACGTTTGCTCTGATTGGCTGCCTTCTGATCAGCTGATGGCGAAGCTTCAGTGATTCTGTTTTCTGTCTCAGATCATCAAGATGCACTCCTTCCTGGATTACATCATGGGCGGCTGTCAGATACAGTTCACTGTAAGAGCACACACACACACACACACACACACACACACACACACACACACACACACACACACACACACACACACACACTCCCCTCTGCAGATATCAAGACCCAGAAAATTTCCTCCAGAGATCTCAGAATTTCTAAAGGTCAGATCCGGATCAGCGTCCTGCTTCTCATTGCTCTCTGGGTCTGCCTGGCATTGCCATGGCAACGGTAACCAGGACAACTGCACTGGCAGCCTCCGTGTCCCAGTTAGAGCCTTACTGGCTCTAACTGCTCCAGTTGAACCAGTGGAGCCAGAAGAAGACAGGCTGGTCCAGTTTGACTCCTCTGTCTCTGATCAGACGGGCCATCAGGGCCATCAGGGCCGTCAGGGCGCCGGGCCATCAGGGCCGTCAGGGCCGTCAGGGCCGTCAGGGCCGTCAGGGCCGTCAGGGCCATCAGGGCCNTGGTGAATTTACAATGATTAATAACAGCTATCTAACACTTAAATGCTGTTATTATTAAACTTACCTTTTATTATATCCTTAAGATTATGAGAATGCGGGAATATCTAAGCTTGGTTCCCAAGGCAAAATCACACCGGAAGTAAAGATACCCAGGTTTGAGTTATGGCGGCCATTGTCTGACATCACTGTGAAAAGGGTCTATTCGGACACAGCTACTGTAAGGAAATGGGCTCTTTGCACGTACGGCGCTGACGTCACATCTGCATGAGCAAATGTGCCTCACTTGTTTCCGCTTTGAGTTACCATGACAGCTAGAAAAGACGAAGTCGTATTTCAGACTCAAAAAAAAAAGCAATACTATGAACATTGTTGTCTTCCTAATATAATGAGCTTTTAAGTTTTCATTCATTTCCAAGTGACCCTGAATTAAGAAGATGGTGGCTTGTAGATATTCGGTTAAAGCTAACGCCGCACAGCAAAGTTGAGAAACAGCAGGTGCAAATCGTGACACCGCACCTACCGTGGCACTTCCGGTGGCATGTGTCACGGCTGCCACTGTTTTCAGGGCTAGCTGTCAGTGTTGTCACTGACTTCGGCACCTTCCAAGGGCTGCCGCTACCTCATACTGGCACCTCCCACGCCTCACGGACCGCTCTCGCCTGTTTTCGCTGATGAGATTTAGGGCAGCCATCTTATAGCGTTCGACCGCTCCACTCAGCGTTATATGTTTAACAGGCACATTGACGTAAATTCATGTTTAGTCAATGTGTGAATTTACTACATCAGGATCAAATAACTTATTATTCCTCCATGAAAAATTATAATCATTACACTAAAAATTATTTTTCAAACTTTATTAATTTCTACAATATACGTTTTACACAACTACTACGTATTTCCATCTTGGCCAAAGCCCTATCTGGCAACCCAACGGGGTTCAACAGGTTCCACTGTAATAGTGACAGTGGTAGATTCAGTTTCTTTGGCCATCTTCCTTCAGTTAAATTAAGTCAAAAATATTCAAGGTGTTAAACGGATAATTAACCAATACAATTACCATTGAAATAAAAAATTATAAACAGCCAATATAAGTAACACGTTTTCCAAAAACTGTCATTGCCATCCCCCAAAACATCGGCACCAGTTGTGACAGCTCTGAAACATCCTGGACACCTAACAGCAGCTCTAGTGGAAGCCAGACTCAGTTGTTACAAAGGTGCCGAAACCAATGGCATCCCTGATACCTGCTGTGTATTCGACTAATTCAAAGACGGAAGGTGAATCTGTAATTCCTTTTGTTTTGCTTTGTTGATATTTTGTGGCATTGGCGCACACAGTCTTCCATCGTTTGGTTGGAAGTACAGCTGGTTGGTACGGTTGTCGTGTCTAAATGTAAACCTAAAATGTAGCAGGTAGGTAGGTTCTTGAAGCTTAGCAAACTGTCTGCGTGGTCTCAGCCAGATTCCATCCAAAAAAGGATGTTCACGTAAAAAACACCACCGTACGTAAAGGAGAAGTGGAGAACAAACAAATGTTAGGAAAAAACAGCTGTCCTTAGCATTCCCACCAAAAATGGAAAGTAAAAACCAAAGACTGACCACCAGCTTTCTGAAGCTTCAGGAAAAGTTTACACGTCTTTAAAATGTAACAACTCCTGGAGCCTATTGGTCAACTCTGCTACTGTCTCCTCAGGCAACACACCCAGGGAAAGGCAAGCATCTTGAAGATCCTTTTGCTATGCTGGATAATATTTAGAGATAATTTTTATCAACAAAAACAAATAATTTTGTGAGTAATGTGTTGAAAGTGAAATATGTGATGCGTCATGATCCGTGTTTCTGTGTGTTTATTTCTGAGATTTTCTGTGTTCAGTCTGTTTTCCTGTGAGTCTCTGTCCTGGCCTCTCCGTTGATTGTTCCCAGCTGTGTCTCGTTCCCTTGATTACCCCGTGTGTATTTAAGTCCACCTTTTGTCTTTGTCGGGTCCTTGTCTAAGTTTCGTTTGGATGTCAG
>NW_006800359.1:193633-200810 GCF_000485575.1 Poecilia formosa
ATCATTAAATCACCACCTTCTCTTCATAACCTGGGTCTCGGCGTCTCTCCTCCTCACCTCATCCACCTCACATTATGACATGATGTACCTTGTTGGAATCTATGAGTTCCAAAATAAGGTCTTCATTTCTCCGTGTTGTTGGATGTGTCGTGTTTTCCGGTTTCTTTTTCAATGCCTGTCATCTCTGTTTTGGGAGGAATGTTTCCCAGTCCAGTGTGCTCTCCCATCCAGGGCCCCAAAGTGGAGAGATGAGTGGATGTACTGTAAGGGTTAGTCACAGTTGTTCCTTTAAGAAAGATGTGTAGCATGAAAAAATTATTTCACTTCCGTAACATGGCTTGTTACTCGTGTTGTCTTTTATCAGGGTGACTTCACTTTGCTGAAATTCTACACAGAAAATAAAAAAACCCGATATGAGGGCCTCTGCTATGATTGATTTGTCCCCATCGGACCATGTAATGATGTCAGCTTCAAGGTCCTTGTCAGACATATCATCTGGATCTGGTCTTTAACAATGTGCCAACTGCAAAACAATGTCGGGTCTGGTTGTTGCTTTTGAAGAAGAAAGTCCAGCAGGGCCCAGATCAGCAGTAATCAGATATTTTATTTCTTTAACTGGCAACTTTCTTGCAAACGATGCCGACATGAGCAACACTGAGGATCCAACAAAAAACCAGAGACACAGGTGAACTTAATCAGAGGAAACAATCAAGAAAACAAAACAGCTGGGTCAATTAATGCCCAGGTGGCAGAGATTAACGGGAAAAACGAAGGACCAAAAACCCGGACCATGACAAACAATGACACACTTGAAGCTTAGCAAACTGTCTGCGTGGTCTCAGCCAGATTCCATCCAAAAAAGGATGTTCACGTAAAAAACACCACCGTACGAAGTGAGTTCGTTATGTAGCTCAATATGTTTTAGTGAGCTACATAACAATGTAGCTCACTAAAACAATAGTCACATTAAAATTAAAGTAAAACTCCAAAAAATATCACAGTATACTCATTTTTCTAAAGCTCAAAATCCTTATTTTGGCAAAATAAGGATTCTAACAATTTTAACATTGTTAAAATGTATGTCTGTCTTTTAAATGTACATGCATTACCAAAAGATTATGGATAATATCCAGTTGGCATCCGCTACTATCACAGGTGGGTGGTAACCGCACACAAGAACTCAAATTTGAAGTCCGTCAGTGAAAAGGTGAAATGCCTTTCTGACTGTTTGATGATGGTGTCTGTCGTTAAACAAGGAAAATGTCTCCATCGTTCATCCACCTGTTGTTCTGAGTAAACTCGGATTTACAGACAAGACAGGAAATATTAGTTTTTAAATATAACAATTTCTATAACAACCATTATTAATGTGTGTGTGTAATACTTTTTTTAATTTGCCTTACAGCCAAACCAGATAGCAGAAGCTCACACAATGGCAGCATAAGGAGGACATTGTTGTTAAACTTGTGGAAACCTGAACCATCGTCTAGGAGTCTGTCCCTGGATTACCTGATGATTATGCTATCTGCATGAACTTCCAGCATTGTTCCAACTCAGTCAATGTTTGGTGAGTTTGTGGACTTCACAACATGAATAGGGACAACAGGATTGTGGACATGTTTTGGACAAGGTTCACACAAATCATCGGGGTGTTTTCAGTGTAATGCACATCCCTAATATGTCTGTGAGTTTCGGTATGTGCTTAACAAAGGTTTGGACTCCAGGTTGTCCTTGTCTTCTGTGATCTTGATTTTTTTTTCTCTTGGAAGTGACAGGACTTTCTAAAAGACAGAATCGGAAATGAATGATCTTTGAAAAGTCAAACCAAAACTGTATTTTTAATATAAAAAGTTCTGCAATCAAAGTTGAAATTGCTATTTCCAACCTGTAAAGAAAAAAAAAGCTACAGGACACATTCTCCTATTTTTAAGGGTTACAATTTTGATGAGTTAATGATTTACCAACGTTGTGCTTGATGGAAAAAATGCTTTTCCTTATACATGCGTTTTTGTAAATAAATGTATACATTTTCTTTAGCGTTTTCCTTCAACAAGCATGTTTGCCAAGAAATATACAGTATATATTTTGTTGTCTTTTCTTTAAGCCAGCATTTGTTATTTTTACATTTATTTGTCTCTTTTTTCATTTTTTGTATTCTTTTCTTCTACATTATGTAAATGATGAGGGTGTCTGAACTCACCTTCTGCCCACTGGTTGGCCAGCATTACACTCTACTCGTCATGCCATCTTCATGACATATGCAGTGATAAATAATGTTTCATTGTGAATCGTACAGCCGTAAAAGCTTATGTTTTGGTGCAGCTTTGACAATCCACAGTAAAACCATGATATGGAAAGATATATTTTTAAAATAAGGTGATGAAGAACAACAGCCATATGTTACCTTTGTTTTTGTCGGATGTTGTACCTGCCACACAGAAATTTTCAATAGAACTTACATCAGCTAGTAACACTTTATAGTAGCGGATAAATTTGGAAAATGGACTTTTCAGAGCACTTCATAAAAATTTCTTGTGAACACTTCTAATTTTTTAAATGTCATTATTGTAATGATTAATGACGCTGCTTCACAAGAATATCAATATGTGTGTGCATCAAGACTACCTACCATGTATGCCATGTAAATGCTTTATGGGGGTTTGAGGTTACAGTACGTCTGCACGGTGTGGCAGCGGCTCCTGGATGCTTGTGTCCGTCCTTACAGAAG
The DNA here is from genome assembly GCF_000485575.1 of Poecilia formosa. NCBI lineage: Eukaryota > Metazoa > Chordata > Actinopteri > Cyprinodontiformes > Poeciliidae > Poecilia > Poecilia formosa. The sequence goes on from NW_006800359.1 coordinate 196,362, forward strand.
CAGGCGACCACAAATTTTTCTTGAAAAGATATACAGATTATTTGGAAAGGTATCGCACAATACAAATGAAAGAAATCATCAATTGGTCTTAAATAACAATAAATTCAATCATACCTTGATTGTTAATAAAATAAATGGCTTCTTTGAGATGCCATGTCATCAGATGAGCAGCGTTTCCAAGTTCTTGTCACCAAACACACTGTGAGGCTGCACTGGCCAAAAACAACGGGACGCTGTGATAAAAAACACAGAAACATCCAAATAAAACATGAAATTATAAGAAAAGAGAATGTGTAGGATAATAATCATCCAGGATGTAGTATCACTCTAAGTTATGAGTGTTGCAGTTCTATGTATTTTGTAAATAATCTGTTATGGATTCTGTGTTTTCTTCTCCCTCTTTTATCCTCTTCTATCTGCTTACACGCTGCAGCTTACATAACCATGTTTTCATGTGACTGCAGCCAGTCACATGTAAAGAGACTGAAACTGATTAGACGATGTTGGGGAGGGAACAGACCGCAGAGAAGAATAAAAGCTAAACTCGCTTCAATCTTCGCCTCACTTGGGAGCTCAGTGGCCCAGCGCTGGACGGTGAATGTAACTCCGTATCTGATCCGTTTGTACGACATGGATGGTTTGTAACACTTGATCATTTTTGAGACACAGCAGGCGCAAATCGTGACACCGCACCTACTAATGGCACTTCTGGTGGCAGGTGTCATTATGCGCCACAAGTGCCACTGTTTTCAGGGCTAGCTGCCAGTGTTGTCACTGCCTTTGGCTGACCTCTGCTGACTACGGCTTACCTCTGCTGACCTCGGCTGACCTCTGCTGACCTCGTCTCATCATACTGGCACTTCCTCTGACACCTGCCATTAGTGCCACTGTTTTCGGGGCTAGCTGCCAGAGTTGTCACTGCCTTCGGCTGACTTCGGCCAAAGTCTTCTCTGCTGGAAGACTCTGCAGACAGTTATCAACATAGAAACAACATTCTACTGATTGGCGGGCATCCTCTTCTGGTACAGTATGTTTCTGGACATGACTTTGTAGTGCAAAGGTGGCACAACATGGACTGCACGTTGTACCGAAAGGGAGCACTTGCCACTCATAGCTGGTAGGTTCCTGGTCCACGTTAACATCTCTCCGCAGGAAACGAAGGAAGGGTTTATCCTCATCCAGCAGACGCACCTGATGAAACGTTCCCTTCACACTGCTGCTGATAGCCACGGGGTGCTCTGGGAACCTAAGGAGGACTCCCAGAAGACTGGCTCCAAGCGTCGGTCCAGGAAGAAGATGATCAGTGATGCTCTGCTCATTAAAGATGAAGGAGCAATTGAAGACTATTCGGTACTTCCCATTGTGTTGAACAATGTGGTGTGGAATGAACCATGAATAGTTGCTCTCCTTTGCCTTGGTTGGGGTTATGGCTTTGATGTAACCAGCATCAATGAGTTTGTGGATTTCTTTGAAGTAAATGGTAGCTTTCTCCGGGTCTTTTACTAGCCGTTTTCTGTCCCATGCAGCTGTGGTAAGACTGCTTCTTTAGGCACATGGAGGGGTGGGAGGTCCTGTTTCCATAACAATGGCGTTGCATACATGTTCACACCGTTGACCATTACTCTGGTGGTCTTATCCTCTAGTTGGTGAACTGACAGAGGGATAATCTGTCACGATCCGTGTTTCTGTGTGTTTATTTTTGAGATTTCCTGTGTTCAGTTTGTCACCTAATGTCGAGATCGACTCAAAACCTTCCGCGATCGACATGTTGCAGCCCTGTTCTAACAAAGCACGAACAGTTCAGAAACAATATGAAATGGGAAAAAAGTTATTTATTAACTGATTAAGTCGTGTTTTAGATTGCTCTTGAAAAACTAATCAGTCACGGCTCACAGTGAACCCATTGATTCTTTACAGCTGACAGCCGCTCCTCTCTAGCAGGTACTGCGTGACCCTGCTAAATCTTTTAGGGGTATGCAGTACCCGACCGTACCCCCCTACTTTCACCCCTGCCTTGGAGTAGTGATGACCTCTGACCTGAACCTTCAGAGCCACATTAAGACAGTCACAAAGTCGGCCTTCTATCACCTGAAGAACATCTCCAGGATCAGAGGACTGATGTCTCAGCAGGATCTAGAGAAACTCATCCATGCATTTATCTTCAGCCGCATTGATTCCTGCAGCAGCGTCTTCACAGGTCTGACTAATAAATCAATCCTCCAGCTGCAGCTGATCCAGAAGCTGCTGCTCGGGTTCTGACTAAAACCAGGAAGATAGAGCACATAACACCAGATTTAAAGTCCCTACACTGGCTCCCTGTAGCTCAGAGGATAGACTATAAAATACTGTTGTTAGTTTATAAATTACTAAATGGCTAAGCACCACAATCCATTAAAGATCTGTGTTGTTGCTGTACCAACTTTCCAGACCCTCATGTTGGAAATATTATGTGTTATCATTCTTACATGTGTATAGATTATTGATCTTACCATAGCAGTCTTATGTTACTATAGATTATTGTGATTGGGCTGCACAGTAGCGCAGTAGGTGGCACTGTTGCCTTGCAGCAAGAAGGTTCTGGGTTCGATTCCCAGCCTGGGGTCTCTCTGCATGGAGTTTGCATGTTCTCCCTGTGCATGGTGGGTTCTCTCTGGGTACTCCGGCTTCCTCCCACAGTCCAAAATAGTTGGTTTCTCTAAATTGTCTCTAGGTGTGTGTGCGTCTGCATGCATGGTTGGTTGTCTTGTCTGTCTCTGTGTTGCCCTGTGACAGACTGGCCACCTGTACAGGGTGACCCCGTCCCTCGCCCGGAACGTTAGCTGGGGAGGAACCAGCAACCCTCCCGACCCCATTAGGGTGTACAGAAAATGGATGGATTATTGTGATTTTCAGTTAGAAGTGTTGGCCTGTGTTGAAGACTTTCTCACACTGATAACAGCCCTCCACCCTCCGCCCTTGAGAGAAATCGCTCCCAAGGAAAAAGACAAGATTACCTTGTGTGTGGGACCTGTAGACAAAACTTGCCTTCTGTCTCTTCTCTTTATCTCTCCCTCCTCCCTCCTCTGAGAATAAAAGACGAGCTCTGACTGAAGGTTTTCAGAATGCGCGGTGGGCAGTGGAGCGGGCCACTGCGTCTTCTCCTTCCATGACAGCTTGGTAAAAACTCATATAAGTTGTCTGTGGTTCAGAAAATATCTATCACCTCAGGTTCTGGTTCTGGTTCTGCTCTGCATCCCCAGAACCAGAACCAAACAAGGAGAAGCAGCATTCAGCTTCTATGCAACACAAATCTGGAACAAACTTCCAGAAAACTGTAAAACAGCTGAAACACTGGGAGCCTTTAAATCTCAACTAAAACCCTGTTTAGAGTGGATTTGAAACGTGATCAATTAGGAATTTAACCACTTAATGTTTTTATTGTTTATTCTATGGTGCATGACTTTATGTTTTAGTGTTTATGATGTAAAGCGCTTTGAAATGCCTTGCTCCTGAAATGTGCTGTACAAATAACATTTGATTTGATTTTAGTATGAACAGTTTTCGCAAACAGTAGCAGGTAAATTATCCTGTGTCCTTGAAATCCTTGAATTTTCAGAGAATTATGACAACATATTTTCCCAAAAATTGCATTATCTTCAACAAAATCTGGAAGCTATAGTGGCTGGCAGTGTTGTTGTTCTCGAGACCGGTCTTGTCTTGGTCTTGTCTTGGTCTCGGGTTAGGTGGTCTTGACTACAACACTGGTGGCTGGTCTATTACTTTATTGGAAACTTATGGCATCCGGTGCACTATCCTGGAACCTTGCTGTGGAACATAATGTCACTCTGGAATTGTCAACATGTCATGTAAATACAGTCAATATTACTGAACTTACTTGATGTAATCATTTTAAAGTAATTCTAACCCTGTAGGCGACAACCGGCACTGACAGCAGCTTGTCAGCTCTGACATGCCATGGCCATCTAGTGGGAGCTGTTATCCGCTATCACAAAAGCCGTGCCATCTGACATGTATTCAGTGCCGTCTGTGTTTAAATATGTATGAGGATTATGATTTTATTAAAATATTTTTTTATTTCTATTAGTTTGAAATCAAATTATTCATATTCTAGATTCTATCTGAAACAGAAGCCATGGCAAATGTCACAGATTCAATGGCGGCTGTGTATGTTATGTATTCCATTTTTTATTTATTTATTTTGGTTTAAAATACAGGAATTCATATTTAGTCTGACACAGAAGCCGAGGCATACTTCACATCACCTAGAAGCTGCTGTTATTAAGCGGTGGCTGTTTGTGGCAGCCCGTGCTGCCGGGTCACGGCAGCCTGTGGAGGTTGTGGCAGCCCGTGCTGCCGGGTCACGGCGGCCTGTGGAGGTTGTGGCAGCCCGTGCTGCCGGGTCACGGCGGCCTGTGGAGGTTGTGGCAGCCCGTGCTGCCGGGTCACGGC
>NW_006800359.1:200984-210318 GCF_000485575.1 Poecilia formosa
CACGGCGGCCTGTGGAGGTTGTGGCAGCCCGTGCTGCCGGGTCACGGCAGCCTGTGGAGGTTGTGGCAGCCCGTGCTGCCGGGTCACGGCAGCCTGTGGAGGTTGTGGCAGCCCGTGCTGCCGGGTCACAGCAGCCTGTGGAACCTTACGCAGCAGCTGCGACCTGCACAGGCTGGAACTTGGAAATAGTTCAAAGAGGACTTTCTTAGAGGCCTCGATCCACTCCATCCAAATGATTCACAGCCAATAAAATTATGTCATCATGGCTTTATGTCTTCATTTTGACTACCAGAAAGTTTAAAAACTCATCTTCTACAAGAGTTTTGCTGTCAGAAGTAGTATAAATAACTGGTTTGGGTCTGGGTTTAACAAGAGAAGCTCCTCCACCACCTGAAGAACCGTCACCTTCCAGTCAGATGTGCTGCTTGATCTGATTGTAATAAAGTGGTGACTCCTTCTGATCAGCTGAAACAGTAGTGTGGCATTTGCCCAACTTTTCCTTGCCCTTAAGATGACCACGCCAACACTGTGTGTACAAGCATGCAATGAGTTAGGATACAGAGGAAAACACAGAATTATTTATTCCTAACAAGCAGCACCCCATATAATTTGAGATGATAGAACAATGTGGAAAAATAACCTTGGAAATACTATCTGCTTTAACAAATTTCTCAAATAGTCAGATTTCATGTCAAAGAATGGGTGAAACTTTATTTTTACTAAACAATCTGAGACTTTAACAAGTCCTCTTGTTTCGCTTTTGGATACTAATAAGCCCAAATAAATATTTAACTTCATCCATTCATCCATGTAAGTGTTTTTTTCTGTACAATAAATAGCTGTTAAATGCAGTGGAACAGAACAGAACCGGAAATTGGGGACCGGACTGGTTTCACAGTTTCTCCCTCCAAAACTGAGCATGCGCAGTCGGCATTCGGCAGTTGCTGTGGAATTGTTGTTTAGCTCCTGATGTCAGATCAGAACCGAGCCGGAACTTTAAACGTGAAGCTGTGGGAGTTGAATCGATCCGAGAGGAGCAGCGGGGGGAAGGGGCGGCTGATGGTGGACAGAGGAGCGGGAAGGAACGGAGCGGAGAGGCGGCAGTAGCAGGAGGTGAGTCCGTTAGAAGATAAACTGCTAACGGTCTCCATGTTTATAAACGCCAAAGAGGGAGATTTCCACCGGAAGTCTCCTTTAAGCTCAGGGAACTGTGAACCTGCTGCTACTTAGATGAAGGTTTGTTGATGATGAAGAGCAGAAGTACCCAGCAGGTTCTTTTGGGTTGGTTCTGTAGCTCTGGGGACCAGAATTATCTCATCTTACCGTTAGAGGAGATTCACCACAAGGAGTTCCAACAGAAACAACTGATGTTCTTCAGATAAGCAGCGACCCCTGCTGGAGAGGTACAGACCTGCTCGGTTCTGTTGACACAGTTTGGACCCATTTTCAGTTACTGAACAAATATGGAATCATGTTTTACTCTGATTCCAAACATGTTTGTTTGTCCTGTCTGTTTCTGTGTTGCCCTGCAACAGACTGGCCACCTGTACAGGGTGACCCTGCCTCTCGCCCGAAATGTTAGCTGGAGAGGCACCAGCAACCCTCCCGACCCCACTAAGGGACAAGGGTGTACAGAAAATGGATGGATGGATGTTTAGGTCTACAGAGAACATCCCGGTCCACTCGGTGGCCCACATCAGCAACCAGACTTATGTGTGAACGGCTTGCAACCCGCATGAGCAGCGGCGGTCTGTTTATGACAGTAAAGATGGCCGCCGCCGTCTATGGACGGATTGTAAAGTTGTTGAGAGCCGTCATAGTTCATTCTGGTGTTATATCCCTAACTTCCTCTTTAGCCAGCTATGCGGTTTGAACCTGCTGCTCATCTCAGGTTTTGAAGTAAATAAGTTTCCTGTGGCATTGTCAGAGAGTTCCATAAACAAATATTGCTGTATTGGAAAATGATAAATATACATAATTTTTCTTTATTTGTATTGATTTTTCCTGTGTTATATCTACATTGCCCATTCTGAAGAATGTAAGACTATATTGTTTTTCATGACTGTCTGCTGTAATAGTGACATTTCATGTACGCATGTTGATTTCAAATAATTTAAAAAAAGTTTTTAAAAAAGTGCAAAAAAAAGAGAGAAGTTGTTGAAAGCTACAACCAGATCAGAACCAGACAAAGGAAGCTAATAAAAATATTTTAGTAGATATGAATTATCCAGACATCCTCGGGCGGCAGTTTTAACTTCACCAGTTGTTGGGTTTCAGTCATGTGACCCGGATGACGCGCGGAATTCAGATGGAGGGCCGGAAGGGGATTTCTCCGGTTCAAAATAAAGCAAAATGGATCACAAGGAGTAGCTAATGCCCTAAATAGGCTGGAACAGCCGAGGTATCTCGAAAAAAATATGCGTACATTTAGGATATGATTCGTATTATCTCGATAAAAAGACTTCTCTTATAATCTTGAGGAGAGCTGCAGACCTCATATTATACGATGAGCCAGAAGAAAGCTTTCAAAAGCCTGGACAATCAATCATTTAGTTTCAAGTTGGGTCAAGCATTTAGGATCAAAAGCAGCATTAGATGGCTGTCGACTTGTTTCTGCCGGGTGAGTACTATATTACGTAAAATAGTTGTGCTATTTTACGTAATTAGATGATAACGATGCTATCGCTAACAACGAGCTAACCCATGTTATTTCTATGAGCTTGAATCTGCTGGTAAATAATTTATTTAGCTTCTGTAAACCCAAATTCATGCTGGATTTGTACGTTAATGTTGAGTCGCTGCTGGATTCAGGTCCAATGTAGATCAACGATTTGCTCGTGTCTGTTGGTGTCCAGACACGAAGCATGTGGGGGAACAGTAACAGCTCACGGTGACTGTATTGCTGGATAGGCTATATTTAATTTATTTAGCTTTTTTATTTTATTTTTTTTAGCATGAAAGTCCCACTGATAAACGTTATATTTTCTGTCCGTGACTCGGCACTGAGCTAGCTGCTAACAACATCAGCGCTCAGAGGACAACAATGCTAGGGCATAAAAATAATATATCTTTCCTTACATATGAATGCTTGTCTTTCAAATAACTGTCCAATAAAACATCTGAAAATACAATTTAAACAATGGGATCGTTTCCTGTTAGAAAGTGGCTGCAAACTCTGGCGTTAGTTTCTGCACCTCCTGCTCTTGGCTGTAGATTGTTGATCCATTTTCTCCTCTTTTTTCACTAAGTTTTTTTAAAATCAACTCCCTTGTGACCAACTACATTTGAAACACGAAAATAACGTTTATCTTTCTCTCTATTAGAACAGTTGGAGCAACTGTACAGGACTCAGACTTTAGACATTTTGATGCTGGATCAACAGAAATAAATGGGCTGAATTTACTTCCTGCCCTCCATGTGCATTGGGTGACATCTGGTGCTATGTCACTTGAAACCCAGCAATATGGGGTGAGATTAGTCCCAAAATGCATGTGAGTGTGTAATACTGGATTTGTAATCTGTGTAAGCATCTTTGTATGTAACTTTGGAGAGTTATATCTGTGAAACATGATTAGTAAACCATAAAAAGAAAATTTGTGTGCAGCTTCGGGTACTTGTAAATATGAGGTCAAATGCATACACAAATATGAAGAAATTACGAGTACAAAATAAAAGTACACACACGCAATTACAATTTCTACAAGCATTAAATTTATACACAATTTTTTTTTACTTCAACTTCACAAATCTGATAATTATGAATTCAAACCTTCTCCTACGCCTACAAATGTTAAATAAGTAGCAGGAGTCACCTGACACAGACAGAACTTGATTTTACACACAGATCGGGTTACGATGCATGAGGATTTTTGAGACTCATTTCATGCTTCAGACAGCCTCAGATTGGTGTGTATGCGGTGCGTTAAAATGCTGGTGGAAAGTCCAGTGTTTTCATCCTCTGAACGTTTGTCACTGTGCTTGTGCCGAAGTGCCAAAGACGTTATTTTGTTGGAAAACATAATATTTCAGTACTTCTTGTCAATACTTAAAAATTATTCATAGACATTTTGTGCATTTTTGAGCGGAACAGATGAGATTATCATTATTGCATTTATTATTTTTTTGAATAATGTGTTTATTTGCATCTTTTAATTTATTGTCTCTCGGATTGGGTCGTGTTCTTCTGCTGTGAATGCAGCGTCTGAGCTCATTTTACTGATGTTTGGTGTGTCTCAGGTGAGGACCTCTCCGGTCGTCATGGCGACAGCGGGAGACCCAGGAGACATCCATGCCCGGCAGGTAAAGCTCAGATCTCTGCCGTTCAAGTGGGACAGAGACAGGAAGTGGCTCCAGACCTGACGCTCTTCCTCCTCCTCCTCTTCCTCAGTGCGGGACCTGTGACGGTGCCTCGGCCTCCTGCTGGTGTGTGGACTGCAGTGAAGCTCTGTGCGACGCCTGTCTAGCGGCTCACCGCCGGGTCACCCTGACCCGATCCCACCGAGTTCTGAACCGGCAGCCTGAAGGTCCGCCGGTCCGGTTCCTCCTGGTTTATGGCTAGTTCACTCCAGACTTGCTAATGTTTCTATTTCCTTCCCAGGACCCAGTTTGGTTTTTCCCACCAAGTTCTGCAGAATCCACCCGTCTGAGGAGCTGAAGCTGTTCTGCTTCAGCTGCTGCCAGCTCACCTGCAGGGACTGCCAGCTGGCGGACCACCAGAACCACAGGTGCTCCTCCAACCTCCATCAAACTGGGACTGTAAGGAGCAGGCTGGGTTGTCAGGAGAGTCTCTAGCAGTCAGTAGCTTACTAGGACTCGTCTCTTTGTGGAAAACACAACAAACGAGTAGGGCTGGGCAATAAATCAATCACAATATTCATCTCAATAAACACGTGATCAATATCAATAGATAGTATGTCTGATAGAATAGTCAATACATTGAATATTCACTGAACTTTGGTCCAAAACTGCACACCATTCTGGGAGATGTAGGCAGAGGAAATAATGTAGTTGCTCAGCCTCTCATGGCTAGCTGAGCATGGTAGCATCAACTCACTCACTCTGGTTGCATAGCAACAACCTGCTGAGTAACTTGCACAGCAGCAGTTTCATGTTTTGCCTCAAAACTGCTTAAAAATAAAAACAACTGCATGGAGTGAAAACTGCGGATGAAACAGGAAAATCAGGCCTCCAGTTTGGCAGGATTTCAGATATTTAAAACGAAAACTCCTCAATAATTATCAATATTGACTGATATGGAATGCTTATATTATGATACTTTTTCAGCCACATTGTCCAGCCTGACAAACGATACATAAAAATATCCATTAATGTCTCACAGCAGATAAGTTTCTGCTCAACAGCAGCAAAGTGATGAGAAATCGAAGCCAGTAGATTCACACAGATAGGAATCTGCAGAATACATAAAAACAGAATAAACATCAAAATACTGTACAGTAAGGGCAACATTTAATCAATTCTGAGCTGTTATTTAAGCAGTCCAAAGAAATGGGCAACTGATTACATAATTAAAACAAATTATTTACAATTAGTGACAATAGAAACTATGCAGAAACCAGCAGGGAGTGAATATCTGGTTTGATGGGAGCAGTAATGCTCATCAGCTGTTGGGAGGAAGGATCTGCATGATGCTCCTCTTAGGGCTGAAACCATTCATCTACAAACTACAAAAAAAAAACATTTAGCATTTAAAAAAACTTATATATTCTACAAAGACCTGTTTTAGCTTCATCCGGTTCAAATTCTTGAACAGAAAAAGAAAAACCTCCCATCGAGCTCCTTTTTCTATCCATTAATTGAGTTAATCCAGAAATAATCCCCAGATCAGCCTTTCACTGTACGGCTGCTACGTCAATCAGAAAGGCCTAAGCTGTTATCAATGCTCAGTCTTTAAAAAAAAAGCTGTGTGTCATGACCTTTGACCTCTCCCTGGCCTTTCCAGGTTCGACTTTGTCAGCAAAGCGGTGGCAAGTGTGAAGAAGCAGCTGGACGCCTGCATGCAGCCATTCAGAGCACAGATGGACGCGTCCAGGAGGAGCCTGCAGGACATGGAGACCAGGTAGGGTCGCCATGGAGACCGTCCCCAGGATGAAGACGGGCCTCCTCGTCTCCTGCTGTCCAGAGCAGCTGCTGTTGTTAGGAAGTTCCATCTCCAGGGGGCGCTGCAGGTTGGCAGGCCTTGGTCAATGTCATTATAAAATCCTCTTCTGGAGAGCCAGCAGGTCTCCAGGTTCTAACCCGATCTGACCTGTCCCAGCTCTAACCTGACACGGCTGTAACTTGATGCGGCTGTACCCCGACCCGATCCAGCTCTAACCCCTGCTGTTGTGTCCAGGCTGCAGGTTCTGGCCCGCTGCGAGTCCTTCATGACCTCCAAGCTGCAGAAACACGTCGACACGCTGATGGAGATGCTGAAGAAAAGGTTTGAGGAGATCATCAAGCAGATCCAGGTAACTCCAGCCAGACTGGGTAAACTTGTTCTACTGGTTCTACCTCCATTAATCAGCTGCTTCATTCTGGACCTCGTGGTTTTGTTCCTGTGTGCAGGTTGTCTACAACGTGGAGCGCAACCTGATCAGCAGGAAGATGGAGAAGGTGAAGCAGCTGCAGCAGAGCCACGTCCCTCTGACTGAAGCAGCAGAAAAGGCCAGAAGCACCACCAACCTGCCCACCCTGGTGGGCTGCATATCCCAGGTACGACCTGCCCCCATCAAGCCACGCAGACCAACCCAACGGCCCAGTCGAAGCCTGAGGTCCAATGGCCCAGTCGAAGCCTGAGGTCCAACGGCCCAGTCGAAGCCTCAGTTAGATGATTAGCTTTGTGGCAGAAGGACAGGAAATGCTTTTTGCTGTCCCTCAGCATCATGTAGTCTGATGGTTGGCATAGAGACCAGGATGTTGATATTTGCTACAGAGCACTGCTAACTATGAAGTTAGCTTTGCTAACCCTAAAGTACTAATCGTAAACATTCGTTTTGCTAATGCTGACATGTTACATTTAGTGGAAGCTAATGCTAAATTGCTAACTACAACCATCCTGAGACCCACCATGTGCCAATAACACAACATAAAATATCATTAAATTCAAAACTATTATACACCATTAGTAAGCACCCTTCCTCTAATTTACCAATAGCAGAGCTAATCTTTAGCTTAGTGCTTTTGTTAACTTTTAAAATGTTTAGCACACTTAGCTTCCCCTAAATCAGTGCTTCTCAATTCCGGTCCTCAGGCCCCCTTCCCTGCATGTTTTAGGTGTTTCCCTACTGCCACACACCTGGATTGAATCTATGGGTGATTAACAAGCTTCTGCAGCACTTGATGCCTGCAGAAGAGGTAATGCAATCATTTAGATCAGCTGTTGTGAAATACAGGCAGATCTAAAACATGCAGAGCAGGAGGGCCTGAGGACTGGAATTGAGAAGCACTGCCCTAAATAAATACCGACGCTCTAATTTACTTTGCTGTTTTGTAAACTTCCAGTTGATTAAAGGTCAATGTCTTGAAGTTTTGGTTATTGACTGTTAAAAATTTGTCAAATATTTAGATGTTTATATTCATGCTCTTATTTTGAAGTCTGTTTAAATAGTAGTTCTGTTTTCTCTTCTTCCGTTTTTTGTTTACCAAGAAACTTCATTGAACAACTTAATTAGGGGAAGCTAAGTGCGCTAAAAGTTGTCAATGTTGGCAAAAGTGCTAAGCTAAAATTTAGCTATGCTAATTAGCGCATTAGCAGAAGTTTTCCCACCATTAGCTGCAGGGATTCCCAGATGAACAGTCTTCCTTTTTCCTTCATTAATTTGTTTTCAATACCTGAGATGTTGATGATATTAATTAGTTCATTAATAAGTCAGATGAGTCATTAAACTCAAACATGAACGCTGTAACCAGGCGTGTTTCCTGTCCTGGTAGATCACCTCCCAGATGAAGGATCTGGTAGACGAGGACTCGCGTCCTCCTTCCAAGATGATCGACGTGAAGGTCATCACCGACAGAAACTCTGTGGAGGGAATCCTGAATTTCGGTAAGATTCGGATCGGATCTGGTTGATTGCTGGGTTCAGTTCTGATTCATTTGGTTTTTATCTGATGAGAAGGAGAAAGAAAATGGATGAATATTTTAAAACCAGCAGCAGAGATTCAGTGGATTCAGTTCTGTTTGATGTTCAGATCGGGAGGTTATAAAAATCAAAAATGGCGTCTGGATTCATTCAAGCCTTCAGCTGTTGTAGTTCTGATGGTTCTGGTTCACACAGAAAAATATTCAATCAGATCAATGAAAAGGATTTTGGACAGAAATGTTCTGGTCTGGACTCCTGCATGAATTACTGCATCAATGCGGCGAAGCGCAGAGGTTCTGATCTGGCCCGTTTGCTGGTCCATAAAGCCCAATATCCCCAGGGTTATTGGCCAGTTTTTGGTACCGTTTGCACTTTGGGTCGGTACCACATCCTGCTGAAAAATGAAACCAGATTCTCCATGAAGCTGTAAAATGTTCTGGTAGACGCTGCGTTGACTATTGGCTTCAGAAACCCAGTGGACCAGAACCAGCCGACAGGGCGACCCAGATCCTTCAACAGCGTGGGTTCTGGTTCTGATCCACTCCGCTCCTCCAGACTCTGAGATCCTGAGGTCCAAATGAAGTAAAAACTTTCACAGAACTCCTTAAGCCACCTGAAGTTCTGATCCAGATGGCGAGCTGAAAGGCGAGTTTCATTTCATCACAGGTTCTGATTGGTCGGGTTCAGGAACTGGGCTACAGCAGCCCAGAGAACCGTTCACCAGTGGGTTGGACCCGGTTTTGTTTAGAGATTGTGACCCGTTGTTTCTGATTCCAGGTAAACTCCAAGTCTCCTGGATCCCCTTCTCCACTCGGCAGGTTGAACCTCCACCATCCTCTTCCTCCTTGCTTCCTGCTCCGCCCACCTCCACCTGCCGACCCCTCACCTGCAGCACTGCCACGACCAACAGCAGTTCTGTTGCTGCTCCTCCAGCTGGGTCCACTAGCACCTTCATCAGAACCGGTCTGGTCTCTGGGTCTGGTACCGCTGCTTCCTCAGCTCCACCCGTCAGGATTAGCTGCTCTACTCCTCCACCCTACTCTTCCTCTTCCTACTCTTCCTCATCTGTGGACGCCATGACGGACTTCATAGAGAACAATAAAGCAGTTCTTCATCCCAAGTCTTCCTCCATCAGTAAGCTGGACCCAAGTTGTGGTTCCTGGGGACCTTCAGCCCAGATACCCAGGGTTCCCTCTTCCAACAACTCACTTCCTGTTCCTGGTTCCACCTCACTTCCTGTTCCTGGTTCCACCTCAC
>NW_006800359.1:210727-214805 GCF_000485575.1 Poecilia formosa
TTGTCCCTGCTTCCACCTCATTTCTTGTCCCTGCTTCCACCTCATTTCTTGTCCCTGCTTCCACCTCACTTCCTGTTCCTGCTTCCACATCACTTCCTGTTCCTGCTTCCACATCACTTCCTGTTCCTGCGGTGGTTAAGTCCAGAGCCGCTCAGGACATTGAAGCCAGGAACCCGTTCCTCTGGAGCCTCCTCAGTCAGTCGTCCCCGTCCTCTTCATCTCTGTCCTCTTCGTCTCCGTCCTCTTCGTCTCCGGCCAGTCCGTCTCTGCCTTCCTCAGGTCTGGTTCGTGGTCAGAGTTCATCCAGTTGCTCCTCTTCCTCGTTGACTTCAGACGTTCGGCTTCAAACCTCGACCACCAAAGGTCCTGGAAGGGTGGCAGACCGATCTGAAGGAGCAAAGCCTACTCCGTCACCGGAGCCGTCCAGAGGTTTTGATTCTGCGGTCAGGATCAATGTTCTGACCAAGTCCCAGCTGGAGTCCAGCTCAGATAAACTGTTTGTCAAGTTTCAGTGGATGAAGAAGAACTCCAAGTCTTCCAAGTCCAGCAGCTCTTTGGTACCCAGTTCTCCTAAAATAAAGAGGTTACTCTCTGGGAAACGGCAGCCTCAGAGGATTCAGAACCAGCCTGGCAGTCCGGTCCGAAAACTGAACCGCCAGGCTAGTGGCATGGAGTCTTTACCCTCCATGCCCTCCGTTCCTCCGTTCCCATCCACCGATCTGGTCTTCTCCAAGGCGGTTTCCACAGCAGCTCCACCCGGCAACATTCAGCCGCTGGTCCAGCTGTCGCCTAGTCTCAACCAGCAGGTTCTCGGCCAGAACCTCCCACCTTCCATCCTGCTGCTGACCAACACCAGCCAGAATCCTGTGACTGGCTCCGGTTCTGGTCCCCCCTCTTCGGTTTCGGCCGGTCCTCAAACTCTTCCAGGAAATGACCCATCTGTCCGGTGGAGTCCAGAGATCCAGAACCTTCCTGAATCCAACAACCTGCAGCTCCTAGAATGTCTCATCTCCGAGGTTGGACTTCCTTCCTCCGCCTTGAAAGACCAGCAGCAGAATCCTGCTTCAAAGCAGACGGGCAAACGAAAGGAACCAAACAGACTGGTACAAGGTTCTTCAGCTGGAATTGATCCACCATTAGGGTGCAGATCATCTGACCCAACCAGGACTGGAGCCTCTGACCAGGACCTCATTGTGGTGCTGTCAGACGACGAGTCGCTGCCTGACGTGTATGAGGTTCAACCCAGCGTTGAGGAGGTCCGGTCGTTTCTTCCTCCAGTTACTGTTGGAGGTTCAGATGTTGAAATCAATATCGTTGAGACCAAACCTCCAGGGTTCGAGTCCAAACCAAGAACATTAAAGTTTATAGAAAGAGACATCTTTGATGAACCAGCTTCACCGGCAGTGTCAGAGGACAGGATGTCCACTGCCTTGTCTGAAGTACCTGAACTAGGACTCAAACTGTCTTCCTCTGAAACATCTGACAGCGACGATGAAGACTTGCTGAGCATTCGGACTGAACAGCTGGACTACGGCCAGCTCTGCTGGCAGCCCACAGTGTCTCTGCTGAGACTTCCCCTGTCCCTGCCTGGACCTGGGCGGCCCCTGCCTCGCTACCATTTCATCCTTGGAGACAAGCAAGACGAGCTGTATCTGCAGGAGATGGAAGAGGACGATCAGGTTGGTTCTACATCGTAATAGACTCAAAGAACAGCATCTGCTCAGATCAGGTCCTGTTATGCTTGTTGTTCTGCTGTCCCACAGTCCAGCGACGAGGACGTCTCAGAGATCGTCACTGACCATGACTCTGACGTCACCGAAGACTTCACCATTCTTCAGTCTACAGAGTCTCCACTGTCCCTGGAGGTCATTTCCTGTGCTGCTTGCGGATCATCCAGTGCGTCAAAGATCTGCACTGTCTGTGGTCGGGGGTACCACAGAGACTGCCACGTCCCTCCGTTTGGACCAGACATCTGGTAGGACTTACCTTCATCTGCTGATGGAGCTGATCTTGAGATTTGTGGTGCAATTTAGTCGTAGCGTGACGTCATCTGCAGTTCTATACTCCTAGAAACTATTTGGTGGTGCTTTAAGAAACAAATGAGCTGCCATCCCTGAAGTGAGTCACTCTACTTTTCTACTGGATCTCTATCTGGAGCCTGGTTCAGATGTAGCATCTGGGCTGAAGAAAAGGAGATCATATAAGTCCAAATAAAGGTTTCTGCAACATCTGTGACCCCAAGATCAATGCTGAACCCTGAAAACAGCGAGTGAGAACTCACTAAAAACCTCAATCTAAATATTTAATGTAATCAGTAATGGTCAAGACTAACTGCAAAGCTAATTGCGCTAGCACTAAAGCACTAAACATAAATGTTAGTTCCACTAATGCTAAAGAGCTATGTGCACATAGCATTTAGCGAAAGCTAACTCTAAAGAGCTGCAGCAACAAGGTATTAACAAACGCTAATGCTACAGTAATTAACCTAATTCAGCCATGCTGTCACCCGCCAGGTGTCAGTGATGCATGTGCTGCTACATCATATGTTGCCCTCATCTTCTTTAAATCAAATTTTATTTGTATAGCACATTTCAGCAACAAGGCATCTCAAAGAGATTTACGTAATAAAACACAAAGTCATGCAACAGAATCAAGAACTGAAACATGACATTGAATCAAGAGCCATCATTCAATTCTTAATCGATTATTCTTCAGAATCCACTCTGACCAGCTGAGTTTCAGTCTGGATTTAAAGGAGCTCAGTGTTTCAGCTGTTTTTCAGTTTTCTGGAAGTTTGTTCCAGATTTGTGGTGCATAGAAGCTGAATGTTGCTTCTCCTCGTTTGGTTCTGGTTCTGGATGCAGAGTAGAACCAGAACCTGAGGGGTCTGGAAGGTTGATACATCAGCAGCAGATCTTTAATGTATTGTGGTGCTGAGCTGTGTTATATCAGTATTTTAAAGTCTGTCCTCTTAGTGGAACTGGGTGTTATGAGCTCCACCTTCCTGGTTCTAGTCAGAACAGCAGCAGCAGCTTCTGGATCAGCTGCAGCAGGAGGATTGATTTGTTAGTCAGACCTGTGAAGACGCTGCTGCAGGAATCGGTGCGACTGAAGATATAAACGCCTGGATGAGTTTCTCTGGATCGCTCTGAGACATCAGTCCTCTGATCCTGGAGATTCTTCAGGTGAGAAAAGGCCGACTTTGTACAGCGATCCCTTGTTTTTCTTTGTGGCGTTCTGAAAATAACCACGATAAGTGAAATCCGTGAAGTAGTTACCTTTAGTTTTTACAGTTATTATACAGCATAAATAAATACATTGAAACCAAAGAATAAAACCTGTTTTCAGATCAGCGGATGTTCATCAATCGGCCTTAATGTGATCCGGAGTCATGGCATTAAAGCGTCTCCTCCAACCTGCCCCGAGATTCACAGCTGGATCTACGGCAGAGCGACGGATCTGAGCCTCCGGTCGGGTTCTGCTGCCTCTGGCCAGTTTTATCCATCAGGCATTCAAAGTTTTCAGCTTTCATCTCCTGAATGGCCAATCTGTAGTTAGCCAATCAGGACGCAGAACACAACGCACTGTGAAAAAAACTGCACAAAACAATCTGTGAAGCAGCGAGACGGCGAAGGATCACTGTAACTGTCTTTATGTGGCTTTGAAGGTTCAGGTCAGACAAGTCGGGTTTGGTATGTGAGCGCTAAGAAGAGAAGTGCCGAGTAGAACATGTTGATTCATTTCATCCGTAAATTTGAGAAACTCTGGTTTCTTCGTAGGTATGTTATGACTGTAGGGAATGAGTGTGGGAGTGTGGAGGGAGGAGGAGGGGAACCAGCTGCTCTGTCTGCAGTCGATGTTTTATCAGCTTGTTTTGGTCCTGATAAGCTGAGGGATCCATCCTAGTCACACATCCTTGAGCCTGTTCCTCTGAAGCGATGGTCACATTGTTGTTGATAAAATGAAAAATGTTTGCAGTGAGCAGCCTTATTCCATGTTTGTTCAGACTGCGTCCTCCTCTTCCTAGAGGTGAAAGCGCTGCCAGTAGATCCAGAGGTCATCGATGAAGGTCACTGAG
>NW_006800359.1:216640-217982 GCF_000485575.1 Poecilia formosa
AGGTATCCAGAAAATTAATTTAGGGAAACTAAGTGTGCTAAGAGTTTTCAAAGTTAGCAAAAATGCTAAAGCAGTAAATGAAAAATTAGCTTTGCTATTAGCGCATTAGCAGGTTAGTGAAATGTGCCCACCACTGAATAAGAAAGTTCTTGATGGATGTAAACTGGGTCGGGTCCAGATGGGCGCAGTTCCATGTTGATGGACTCTCAAAGGTTTTCCCTGATCTCTGTCTTGCAGGTCGGAGCTGGTCTGTTCGCTGTGTCAGGACCTGTCAGACCCTTCGGACCCCTACAGCTCCGACAGACCCAAGAGTCCACACGGTTCTTCCCTCAGCCTGCAGGACCAGCGGGTCAGAACCCTGTCAAGTTCGGGGCGGGGAGGGCGGGGTCATGTGCCCTGAATAGGCCGGGTTCTGGTCGTTTAAACCCGGTTCTGTGTGTTTCAGAGATGTGAGACTCTCCTGCTGCACCTGAAGGTCGAAGGCTGCAGACACTTCTCTCAGGTCAGTTCTGGTGCCAGTCGGTTTGAACTGGACCTCCAGTGTCCTTGGTGAAATAATAATAATAATTTAAAAAATCTATTTTATTCGTTTTTTTTAACCTCTTCAAGGCTTGAAACACCCATATTAGAAATANTTGTGATGTAAAGCTCTTTGAAATGCCTTGCTGCTGAAATGTGCTGTACAAATAAAATTTGACTGATTGATGGTTGAAGGCGGGTTTTGGTTCAGACGCTGATTCGTCCAGTGAGGGTTTCTCCCTGTCAGTCGTCTGATGGGATCTGCAGTGTGAGACGTTTGTGTCGGCTTGGAGCGATCCAGGGTGAGCTGCTTGGTGCGGAGCGTACGACCTCTCTGTTGATTTGAGGAAGAGTTGTTTCATTAAAGTTCACCTCCAGCCGTTGAATCTTCATTTCTATTGACTAAAGTCGGTGTGTAAAACTGAGCTGGTCGTTGTTTCGAGTCATTTGTAGAGTTGAATCTGGGTTGGTCTCCGTATTCCTCTGCAGAATATTAATCTTTGCTTCTGCCGATGCTGCTAATGTCCTTTGGTTGGCCAGAAGCATCTCACCCTGGTTCAGCTTGGAAGTCAGGAAAAAATAAAAGTAAGAAAATTCCACAGTCCTTCGGTTTCAGATAATCCAGTTATGATGTTGGCAATGTAAATATATTTATAAAAACTGACTTTAGTTTAAGTCACACGTAAAGTTATCAGTCGGGCCACAGAGGTCAGGATGAGCCATTTCTCCTTCAGCGCTCAGGCGACATGAACTGAAGTGATTGTTTGCAGCAGAGCAGACATGCTAACATTACTAAGCACGTTAGCAGGAATCCAGAAAATTA
>NW_006800359.1:220324-225704 GCF_000485575.1 Poecilia formosa
CTTTATTATTTAGCATCGTTTGAAATGAATTAAAAAAAGTCTGCTGCCTTTCTGGTTTAGGTTTATGCTGGTTTTGGGTTAGACAGGTGGTTGAGCTGTTGCAGGTCAGCTGCAGTGATAACTTCGTGCTACTCTCTGATCAAAGTTTTTTTTCGATGGTGACCCGTCAGAACCGCGCAGGGTAAAAAGCTCAGGCGGATCTTAGAACAACGGAGGAGCTCATTCATTATTAGCTCACAGGAAAAGCACCAAATTAACTAAAGTAAACTGACCAATCAGATTTAGCCTTTTGCCTGCCCTTTGACCCCCACAGACTCACACTGATGTGGGCTACGTACAAGATGTTTTGACACAAAATATATTTTATTCTCTACAATGTTGTTGATAGTAAAGAGGATTAGATAATAACATACAGTAATAATTCTCTTCTTTTTTTATTTACCGTATTTTCTGCACTATGTCTCACCTAAAAACCTTCAATTTCCTCAAAAGCCTTATAATCCGGTCCTTATATATGGACCAATATTGAGCCACAACAGGTCTAGCCACTACGGCAAGCAGCTGCCGACTTCATTTTCGCCCGTAGAAGAAGAAGCGCAGTGCATGCTGGGATAGTTGTCAGAACGCTGGTTTGTTAATAAAGTCTGACTGACCTGTCTACCTACCGACCTGATAATCAGGTCGCCTGCAGGTCGTTTAGCACCAGGTTCTCCACCAACATGCTGTGCGCGAACGGAGAAGGGTGGCCATCGTCCGGCCACGCCCCGGCCCAGTCGCAGAAAGCTCTCCTCGCCGACCGGAGTCAGACTTTTTTGTTGACATTCTTTATGTCAACAAAGTGGCTTTAGACATTCATCCAGGGAGCTTCGACTGGGGTTACCAAGGGACCAGGACATTAAAGCCTGGAGGGTCAGGGGAAGAGAGACAGAGACTGCGGCGGCAGCGTGTCTGTTGGTCTCTGTTACCCAGGAAGCAGTTGGGCCAACACCATGACTGGGGCAGCCGACTATATAATGTACTGGGGACCTTTTTTTATTTTTTTATTACACATTCACATTTGTAGAGTACGGAACAAAGGGACGGGTGGCAACCCTAACTGTAGCGTCTGTCCTATGTGCCTTATAATGCGGTGCGCCTTATATATGGAAAAAGTTTTAAAATGGGCCATTCATTGAAGGTAACTCTCGTGTTGTTTTAACATTCTGTTTTGTCCTATGGGTCAAAAATGACCCGCCTAACAAAAGCCCCAACATAAAGCAGCTTACTTGAATTTGAAATCCAAAATCCATTTTGCATGATGAAACAATCTGTTATTTATCAATTCAACTCAGTTTAATTCATTTTTATCATGTATTTTTTTTACACAACACAAAAAGACAACCAACAGTATTACACTTTTCATTTTACAACAAACCAACTGTCATAAATTTTCTTTTACACAGTAAAGGTTTGTTATTGTAATTACATAAATGTGAAGTAATTACTTCTGAATTAACTATACTGAGAGGGAAAAGTCAACAATCAGTAACTTTTTTGTCAACAGTTCATTCTTTTATACGGTTTAGTATGTCAATTATGAAAATACATCTTATGTTGAAGATGTTCAACATAGGATGTTAAAATCTTATGTTTAACATCCTGCAAAATTATTTTACAGGATTTCTGTCAATCTTGCAGATTAAGATGTTCAAAACCTTAAGATTAACATCCTACTATGTTAATCTTAACCATATGTGTGCATGTGTCTATATATATAATATGTGTGTGTGTGTATAGTTAAGATGGTGTGTGGTAGGTGTGTCCAAAATGTGGTACATGGGCCTTGCTGGCCCTGTGAAGGATTTTCTGGGTCCTCAAGAACCACAATTAAAGAACAGATGCAGAAAAAGATGAGATTCGAACTCAGAAATGGAAATCTTTTTAAAATAAAAGCCTTGAGGTTCAACACAAAGTACTTATTTTTTCTTAATGTTTTTACTTTCATTGAAATTCCCCAACATTTATTCAACATGAATAAGTGTAAGGAGTTCGTCTTGTAAATATACCTTGCATGAAATCAGTCGGGATGTTTTCAGCCAGAGGTTCTGGATTCTGGTTTATCTAAACCCGACCTGCAGAACGAGCTCTAGTCTGCAGCCAGATGGCGCTGTAAGGACTAATTGTCTCTGCTGTTGTTTCAGTTGGACCTCTGGTCTGACCTCATGCTCGTATCGGAGCGTCTGAGCCACCATCGCTCCCCTCCTTATCAAACACCTGGGCAGGTAGTCTCGGACCTCTGGGATTTGTTCAGCGACGCCTCACAGGTACGAATGATGAGCCGAAGCTTCGTATCCTAAGAATACTCAACAAAATGTGTTTTGGTCTCAGATGTCAGGCAAATAAGAGAAAAAGCCTTAAAAGTAATAGTTGTATTGCACCTTTAGTGCAGATAAACATGTTGACAGCAGAACCTTTGAGGGTCCCGTGGACTGGACCGTCCGGTTCTGCAGGTCTGATCGCTTTCTCAGCCTCTCTCTGCCATTTTCAGGGCAACGCTTTAATGGAGCTGCAGCAGAGCTTCCAGAAGAGGCTGGTGGAAACGCTGGGATCAGAGCTTCCTTCTTCACTGCGGATTGCGCCGTCGCATGGCAGCGCCCCTCCGCGTGGCAGCTCCCCTCATGGCAGCTACCCTCGGCAAGCCAACGCCCCTTTGGACTCGGGAGAGAACTTGCTATCCAATTCGAAGGTGAAAGTTCTGAAGAAGAGACTGAAGGACCTGCTGAACCTGCAGGGACCGGCTACAGCCAAGAGGCCAAAGAGCGTAGATCCTAAAGACCAGACGGATCAGATGTGAAAAATGAAACTAATTCATCATTTAAAACTTCAAACAAACATTTTTACTGCAGATATTCTGCAAGTTCTGCTTACTGGGCCGGCTCCAGTTTCTGAGTAACTGGTTTGAGTGGAACCGAAAAGGTGTGGTGGCCTGGTGTGGGTCGTGGTTCTGAGTGCCTTTAGGTTTGCTCTGTTTGCAGATCAGTTTGTTATTTATATGTGAAACTTCACAGCTTCTCTCAGGGAGAAAACAATGAAACTAAAACTAAACTTTAAACCATAAGGTTGTTTATTTTTCTGTTATGGAATTATTTTTCACATTGTTAGATTTAAAGCATTTTTCAGTTGAAATGTTTGCAGAAACCTTTGCTGATGAATCAGACTGAGCTGATTGTGACAATATTAGAAGCTTTCTCTAACATGGATCCAGTAAATTATTAAAACTGCCTTAAAAAGCCTAAACTTTAGTTGAAGAATAAAATATTTCTTTGTGCAGCTGCATCTCATTGAAGCATTTCTGTTTTATGTATAATTGAGGTCCATTGATGCGGAGTACGCACCTCACTCACTATAAGCTGCACCCACAAAGTTTAAAAAATAAAAACACCCTGGAAACATACAGCCGCTGGTATCTCCACTGCTCTCGGTTTTCCACTCAATCAATCTGCTATTAAGGACGCAGCCTGGCGTCTCCGACGCCGAACCATGGATTCGTTCATACCGAGCTGTACTGCCAGATCGATAGCCTTCAACTTAGAAGCTGCATCATATGAGTTTGAAAACATTTCTCCGTCGTGCCTGCTGCTAGCATGTGGTTGTTCTAGATGAAAATCAGCAGTTTCTTCTTTGATTTCCAATTTTGACTTCCAATGATTCACTTCCTGCTACAGAGCCCCCTGGTGGTTGAAGAAAAATCCAGAGAAAAGCCCCATGGGGCTATAAGCTGCATGGTTCAAAGTGTGGGAAAAAGTAGCGTCTTAAAGTCCGAAAAATATGTAAGTTAAATGAAGTCGGTATGAATATTGAAGATATCTTTACACCTTCGACTCCGTGTGGCATAAGGAGCTGATTTCAGATATAAAACCTCTCCGTTAATATGTGACAGGAGAAACCAGGATGAAGATTTCACTGAGAAGTGGTAGGACAACTTTCAGATGGAGTAACCATAGCAACATAGATGTAGTTCAGCTGAGATTGTAGGAACTGTGAACAGCAGCTTCCATTTTCTCCTACATCTCTAAGCTACATACTTTATTAGCATGCTAAGTATGTAGCTTACAAACTAAATATTTTTGTTGGAAAGCTAAATATTTGACTTCAACTAAAATGTACTAAATAATTAGCAAGCTTAATATTTAGCTGAGCTGCAGATTAAAGTTAAGCTCAATTTAGTTGGCGAGATTTAACTTCAAACTAGTTGGCAAGCTAAATATTTAGCTAAAAAGCTGAATACTTAGCAAACTGAAAGCTTGGCTTCAAATTAAATGGTTGGCAAGCTCAATATTTAGTTAGCAAGCTAAATATTGAGCTTGAATGTGCCCACATTTTTTAGTTATTCTGACATACTAAAAAACCCAAATTATTGCTGCTTTTTTTGACAGTAACTTTACCAACAACACCCCGTACACCAGAGAGGAATCAAACATGTACTGGAACAGCTCTCTTCATAAAAACCAGTCCACGTTTAAAACTTGTGGGGAAACTGACTGATATTAAGTCTCACTGTTGTTTATTTTGAGAACAGAGCAGAAACCGTCATGATGAGACTTGGGTTCAGCCAACAGAGGGCAGTAGAGAGCTGTTTCTGGTGGAGTGTATTCTCACACTCCACCAGAAAGCCTCACACCCATCAGAGTTCTGGGTTCACCAAACTAAACAGAATCTGTGTATCGACGGCTTCAAACATTCAGGAGTTGGGTTTTTATATTTGAAAGCTTATAACTGATCAGCATCACTGTAAAACCATGAAATTCAGCAAACTGCTGTTCTCAAGTTGAGTCACCAGAGGGCAGCACAGCGCCGCTTCTGTGTTCCTGCTGCAAAACCAGGGCTGGAAAAATTTAATGTTTGGTGACAAACAGATGATTCAAATAAAACAATTTTTAAAAATATAATAACCTATCAATTTCAAGCTGTTGGTTTAGCCCAGACAGAGGATTGTATTATTTTTGTTGTCCTGCATCTAATTGCAATCTTCACTGCTAACTCCTCTAACTCGACCACAGCTGAGTTGGAAATGAACTGCTATCTTATGTCATGCAATGCAGACTCAATACAGCCACTGATTTCCACTGTGCAGCAGAAATATGTGAAAATGGCCCTGAAAAACAAATGTCCTCATTATGAGACGCACAGCAGGGCGGTCCTCATAAATATAGCAAAGCACAGGCACACGCAGAGGGGGGGAGGAGGGGGGGCTTGAGCAACTGCCCCTTTTGCTCCTTGCCCCCAAGTGCCCTTTTGATAAAAATTTTTTATTTTTTTTATTTCTTCCTAAGCCCTCTTCTGACACATAATAACATGTACTACAATTTTTTAGTTTTTTTTTTTTTTGTACAACATAATA
>NW_006800359.1:227137-239955 GCF_000485575.1 Poecilia formosa
CCAACAAGGATATTCATTTAGAATTAAAAATAACTCACCCTGAATTACCATGATAGATATAATGTATGTCATTAATGAAGGGGAAAAAACTCAACACAGACTTTAAGTAAATTTAGCGTCTGGTTCACAGAGTATGAAGTTAAATACAATAAAACTGTAATCAAAACTTTTGGAATTTGAATAATTTCTTTTTTAAAAACCAAAAATGTTTTGTTTAAAACACTTATTTGTAATTAAATGACTCATTTTTGTCTGGTGAACTTAAAACGTTATTTGCCAAGCAAACTTTTATTTGCACACATCAGAAATCTTTTGTTGTGATGTTAGGCCCCGCCCACGACGTCATCTGAGAATCACCAGCAAAACTTTGAGTCACAAACAAAAACTTAGAATAACAAGAAAATATTTATGACATGTGCAAATAAGTTTGTTTTGTAAAAAAAAATTTTCACTTCATGAGACAAAAATGTGTGATTTTAATTTACAAAAGGTTTTTTAAGCAAAACTCAGTAGGCTTTCCTCATGGTGACATGCATTAACAATTCAACTTTTGATTTTTTTTCTGCAGCTCCACACTAAAGTTTGCTGCAGTTCTGCTTTCCTGAATGGACCATCTTCATCTCCACTGCAGCAACCAGGCAACTCTGTTTTATAGATTACAGTCACTAAAAGGTTGCATTGGGCCTTGTTTATATTTTTAATAGTGTAATTCTGTAAAGACAGAATATGTCTGGTGGTCCAGCTCTGATTTACATATCCTGCTAAACTGCAGGTTTGAATATTGCAAAACTTTCCTATAACAAAACAGACCTGCAGAAAGAAATTACTAATAAAATATCTTACATATGCATAGTGTTATGCTCTATGTAGAGATTTTCCTGAGCTTTGATTGTATATCTCAGAATTTTGTAATTTATCATTGTTTATTAAACTCTGAAAGCTGATAGGCTTCGTTAATATTCTGTCCGAGAAGGCGGTTAGATGCGGCCTTTGTTTTTGTTGAGCACCTGCCCCTTTACTGGTCTCTGCTTGGCCCTGACCTAAAACACCACCCAGTCAGGCTTCATCTGAACATCTAAGGGACCAAACATCAGAGAAGCCCAGTCGGCCAATCACAGAGCGGCTCCAGGCTGAGGCCACACCCCCGGCGCTGTATAAGAGGAGCCGACCTGCAGCCGGAGCTGCACAACCTCTACCTTCCCAGAAAAACCAGATCCAGATCCGATTCCTGATGGTGGTGGAGGTGAAGAGCCGCATGGAGGCGACGGAGGCGAACCAGCAGAGGGTGGAGACCAACATCCTGCTGCTGGGAGCGCACAGCGTGGGCAAAACCGGTGAGAAAACGTCATTTATGCTTCTGTTACAGAACATCTTCCATTAAAATTAACATCTTACAACAGTTTAAAGGTTAAAAGATGATTTTACTGTAAGATTTTTTTCTTTGTAAGCATAAAACCTAAAACTGAAGTGTTTTTTAAATCATTTTTAATGTTTCTCCTTTTTTTTCAGCTCTAACCGTCAGATTTCTGACCAGACGATTCATTGGAGAATACGGAGACATCGGTGAGACCTTCAGCTGATGTTTAGCACCAGTTCATATCTAGACTGTTTTTAATCCATTTCTGAGTTTATTTATGATCATCTAAACATTTCTTAATGTGCTTCCTGATTTTAGAGTCGATCTACAGCCGAGTCGACCGAGTCGATGGTCAGGAAATCTGCATCAACATCTGGGACTCACAGGTACGGCCTGGCTTAAAACAACATAAATGTCCAATAAAAAAATACTTTGATAGACATTTTATTGTGGATCTGTGGAGAGGCAGTGAGCAGTCAGTGTCTTACCTGCAGTATGAACTATGACTATTGTGATTTGCACACATTTACATTACAAATGTGCACAAATCTTTGTCTACATTTTGTTGATGTCGAAAAACACAATTTTGTGATTGCGATGTTTCTTTTAAATAAATTCAAATTATGTGTGAATAAGCTGTCAAACCAGAATAAGTCATTAAAAATCCTGGCATAATTCATAATTCAGCCATGGCACAAACGCTCATTATCTTTCAACCAATCAGAGGAGACGTCAGAGTCTTATTCAGGTGTTGAAGCGACAAGCCCCGCCTACTAGGGAACAAAATTGTAGTGGGCTATTTTACAGAAGAGTTATGGATTCAAAACATTCGAATGACACAGTACAAACCATGAAGAAGACGACTTCCTGTCATCTTCTTTGTTGTTTCCACCAGTAGTCGTGTCCGGCTGTTGATCATGTTTTTATACGCCTGAAAAACCACCTCTTCCCTGCGCAACAACTTGAGTCTTTTGAAATTTCATTAAGCAGATGTATTTTCATATTTTCCATTTCCGCAATTCTATGGTTGACAGAAACGCAGCTAGAGTCTAGGAATATTCAGGATGAGCACTCCGATTGAACAAATGTCTGGTTTCTCTTCAGGCTGGCGGGAAAAGCTGCTCCTTTAGTGACAAGCAGCTGCAGTGGGCTGACGGGATGGTCCTGGTCTACGACATCTGCGACCGCGCCAGCTTCGAGGTCGTCCGCCAGCAGCTGCAGCTGATCCGCCGCAGCAGGAAGATGTCGATGGCGCCTGTTGTCATCGTGGGAAACAAACGGGACCTGCAGCACCGCCGCAGCGTCTCTGGCGAGGAGGGACACCTGCTGGCTATGACGGAGCGCTGCGGCTTCTTCGAAGTGTCGGCGGCGGAGACGTACCACGGTGTGCTGCTGGTGTTCCACCGGCTGGTCGACCTGGTCAGGGAGACGCGGGCGCTGAGGAAGAGCATGGCGGGCGTCCGAGGCATCGTCCGGAGCGTGTCGGCGGTGTTCGGGAAGAAACGGGCCGAATGAACTCGCCACAGCGTTGTTTTTACCGGTTTGGGTGAAACGAAGGCGAGACTTCCTGTCCGAGTCCTTCTGAGGCGAGTCGAGCTAGAAAAGGTTGAAAGAACGATTCTTTGTCTGAAAGTGGAAGTTGGCGAAATAAGGAAGTTGGAAATAGAAGCGCGGATGGAGAAAGAGGCGGAGGTCGGTTGAAGTCCTTCAGAGGATGGAGACGCTGCTCCAGTCTGAGGACCGGCCGCTCGCTCTGCTAACAGCTCAAAATTCAGCTGCAGAATAAATCTGATTTATTGGTGCTTGTTGTGTTTTGAGGAAACTGTCAATGAAAACAGACGGAGGACGGCCATGAGCCCTGCAGGCAGCAGGGGGCGCTAGATTCCAGTTGTTAAAAGGGTTGAAATGTTCTGTAACCTACAGAATGTGGACGGATGCTGACTGCGATCAGCCGCAAATGTTTTCATGTTTATGTTGTAAAAATATGTTTAAACCATAAATAAAATCAGCTTCCCATCCAGAGCTGTGGATATGCTTTATTTCATCACTTCTTCTCTCAGCTACAAATATTTTATTCACACAGAAACATCATGTGTCTGTGACTAAAGACTGACATAATAAATAAAAAAATCCCAAATATTTAAGCATATAAAGTAGAAATGAATTTTAATTCATTCCACTAAGTTTCAATAAAAACAACCTGCTAATTTCTCCAGCATGTTTTATTTCAGTTCATCTTTAAACATCCTTCCACTCACAGAAACGGCTCAACCCCTTCCTCCCATCAGATTACACCTTTAATTTATTCAACTCAGTCCAAAATGTTTTAAACTTTAATATTTGGTTTAAAGGATATTTCA
Organism: Poecilia formosa; assembly: GCF_000485575.1. Classification (NCBI taxonomy): domain Eukaryota; kingdom Metazoa; phylum Chordata; class Actinopteri; order Cyprinodontiformes; family Poeciliidae; genus Poecilia; species Poecilia formosa. The sequence goes on from NW_006800359.1 coordinate 230,855, forward strand.
TTTCTTAAAACTCTTACAAAGACTGCAGTTTTACAGAGGAATTATTCATCATTAACATAAAGGTGTTAGAGCCAGCGGTGGGCACACGTCCGCTAATCTGCCAATGCTAATAGCAGAGCTAAGTTTTAGCTTAGCACTTTTGCCAACATTTAGCACACTTTGCTTTGCCAAAATAGATTTTTATTAGCTGTTTTACAAACTGTCAGTGGATAAAGCTTGACATCCGAGTTGAGGTTTTGGTTATCGACTGCTAAGAAATAAAATACACATTGATGTTCAGGCTCTTATTTTGATATCTGTTTACACAGCAGTTCTGTTTCACATCCTCCTGTCCTGTCTTTTTTCCCCCAGTAACTTTATTATAAGCAAGAAACTTACAGGAATAAAATAAAATGAACAAGATCTAAATATCTAAAGGCATTGTAGAACATGTAAGGCATTTATAATTTGAATTGGATTTGGTGCTTTTGCTAAATACAGTGTTTCTGAAGTGCTTTACTGTTAGCAGAACTAGCTTTTCAGTTAGGGGTGCCCACCACAGGTTGGAGTTAAAGTAAAGCATAATGAATAAATACTGATGAATTCATAATAAAATTCAGACACAATGAATCCCAGAGGATCGGCTCGTCCCTCAAGCTTAAATTCTGCTTCTTTTGAAAAACAACCAAGATTTACATTGTGATGGCTAAAGCTGCTGTTTGGATCTAGTTTTGAGATGTAGGAGGCGTCCCACCAGGCTGTGTACTCGGCCCACTTCTAACACTCAGATTCCATGATCCAGATAAACATTGTAGAGTAAAAGGGGATTACCACAGAGAGCCTCGATCGAGAAACGACACAGTCCTGTTGAAAATCCAGGTTTTATGAGCTTCAGCATTCAGTCTTCTTGGATTCAGAACTAATATCAGTTATAGTGAATAATAATCTAAGCTTTTCTAGTTACATTTTTCTGATATTTGCGTATTTTAGCTTTAGCCAGTTTGCAGAAATGTCACAAAATATCTCAAACCTTAAAGGAAACAAACAGTCAGGAGAAAAGAAATTCACAGTTTTACGTTTGACTCATCAACACCTGGATAGAAACTACGGAAGAGGATTAGGGCCAATGAAATACAAAAATAAATTTGACTTTTGACTCAGAATGTTGATGTTAAGGCAGCAACCAGATTCAATTAGAAGCAAGTAAAGCAGGAGGAGAATTTACTTTCTGTAGGAACATGTCAGATTTAAGTTTTATGTGGCTGATGAAAGCCAGAATTCTGAGAGTTGTGAAAAACATTCCCTAAAAATCAGAATTCAGAATTGAAGTTGAAATTCTGACAAAATAATTTTTGGATTAAACTCAACTAGGTGATGAAAAAAATCCCCTAAAGTTCAGAATTCTGGGAAGATTCAGAGAGAGAAAAAAGCAACAACAAAAAAAAGAGACACGAAAAGAAAATTGATTTCTGAGAAAAAAAAATCCCCTTGTCAGTATTTTGAGGAAAATAAAGTCATATTATTTCTCTTGTTTTTCAGTGGCCTTAATCCTCTTCAGCGAGGAACTGTTGAGGGAAGATGCCAAATGAAATGCATGATGACAAAAAACATTTCTGCTGTAGAAAACATCTAAGCTGGGCTAAAATCTCCCAAATTTTAACGGAGTACCAAGTTTCTGTTCTGAGGAAACTAGAAGTAGAACTTGGTGGTGGCAGCATCATGATGTGGGACTGCTATTCTTCTTCGTGGACAGTCAGTTTGAATCCAAGCCTTCAGGTGTCAGGCTAGAGAGATGAAGTCGCAAGATTAAGAAAATGGCGTTGATAATATTTCTGCATCATAAAGAACCTGCGCTTCAGCAGGACTGTGTACTTTCTACCTCCGCTGCGCAGACAAAAGCTCTGTGATCGGATATTTCCGGGGTTTCTCTCGGTGAACAGGTTTGTGTGAAGCAGAATTGCAGCATCAGTGACTGAGCGCTAATTTGGTGACGCCTCTGCGGTTCAGCACGAACGCACAAACCAGCACCAGCCGAGGCAGAGACGTGTTATCGTCGTGGGATGCGGGGGGGCGCCGTGGCGCATCGGGAGGCGGACTCGGCGGACTCGGCTGACGTGGCTGAGTCACTTCGAACCGCAGGCGGTGGGTGTTTAAGAGTCGTCTGTTTCCGTGACGATGGCGGCGCCGTCGCTGGAGTTGGGGCTCAGGTACTCCAAGGCCTTCTGGCTCTGGGCCACGAACTGTTTGAGCGGCGTGAGCAGCAGCTCGGTGGCGGACGGTCGTCGGAGGGCGTTGCCTTCGGAAGGGTGGGCCGCCCCGTCCATCTCCGGGGTGGAAGGCTCCTTGGTGCTGGAGCGCCGCCCGTTGGGCGGGTCGGGACTTTGGGGGCCACCAGCAGCCCGGGTGGTGCGGGAGTAGATGCTGCGACGGCGGCGAGGGCGGCCGTCCATTGCCTTGAGGAAGAGGCTGTTAGCCGAGCTACGGCGCGATGAGCTGTCTGAGAAATCCTCCTTGTTCAGGAAGTCCTCCACCTGCTGAGGCGACGGCTGCTCCAGCTGGGACACACAGAACAGGAATTAATGCTACACGACCTGAGGACGCTTTGAGTCCAAACACAACGCCTGCAGGGCGACTCAGGACGTCCCTTCCTGTCAACCATCACCTGTTGTCTGGAAGGAGTCAGCCAGAGTTCTAGAGAAATGTTGGCAGTAGATAAGAGACAAGAAGAAACATCTCTGCAGTTAGCCAGACGAAGACAAACGTATCCTGACGAAACATGACGTGTCCTGAAGTAGCTCCTATGTCCTGGATCTGGGAATGATCTCACTCCAAACCAAATCCCAAATGAAAATCCAAAACCAGAGGCATTTGGTAGCTATTACACTCAGTTACAAAGCTAACCACTGTTAGCATTACTATAAACCAGCAACAGTCTCCAGTCCATCATAGGACAACACAGAGACCAATTAACCTAACAGTCAAGTATTTGGACTGTGGGAGGAAGACGGAATACCCTGTGAGAACCCACCATGCACAAGGAGATAGCTAGCTAAATATTTAGCTTCAAACATGATCTGTTGTTTTTTGGTGTCTGTTTGCCTACTTCAAGTTGTCAATCAGGTCCTGTTAAAATGATTTCTTTGGTCTCCATGTCTGGTAGTAAACAGAGCAGCTGAAATGTATTAAAATGTCCATTTAATCATGATTCAACACGGGAGAAAAGACTTTTTAACAAAGGCCAGGTGGGTCTGTCTGACCAATGTTTCTCTCTTAATTAGCAGCATGTTTCCAGGTGTGTGTTTGGTGTGTTTCCAGGTGTGTGTCCGGTGTGTTTCCAGGTGTGTGTCCGGTGTGTTTCCATGTGTGTGTCCGGTGTGCTTCCAGGTGTGTGTTTGGTGTGTTTCCCGGTGTGTGTTTGGTGTGTTTCCAGGTGTGTGTTTGGTGTGTTTCCAGGTGTGTGTCTGGTGTGTTTCCAGGTGTGTGTCAGGCGTACCATGCTGTAGAGCGGCGTGGTGTTGATCAAGAACTGCAGCAGGATCTTGGAGAGCTCCTGCAGGTCGTGGAGCAGCTGCTGGATCTGAACTGGCAGTTCTCGGACCTGTTGAATTGGGCTCAGCTCGGCCAACATGGCCGCTCGCTCCACCAGCTCCCTCAGTGTGGCCTCTCTCAGACTCTCTGCGCGGAACAACAGCGCCACCAGGAGGCTCTGGAAGTACTGCAGCAGCTCACCTGTTAACTCCAGGACCCGAGTCAGACCCACCTGCAGGGACCAGATAAGTTCGAGGATTCACTCTGCTTTCTGTCCTAAGAGATGCCAAAATGCATTTTGGGAAATGTAGTTTAGTTAAATAAAAACCTTTATTTAACGGAACAAAAATATAATTTCTTTTAACTTATTTGGTAATAATTAAAAACAAAACTCGCTGAAAAGGTTGAACAGACCGATGATTTATGAAAAGTTGAGTTTACTAAAAATTAAAACAATTATACTTGGATTAAAAATCTGATATGATGAAGGTTTTATTATTTTATTGATCCTAAAACTGAGAGTTGATCAGAGGAGACGATGGAATCTATTTGTAAAGTGAGATAGTCAAAATTAACGACAATAATTTGGGTTATTTAGTCATAAAAGAAAAACAGGGGCTTCATTTCTCAAAGTCATATTTTTATAACATTATTCATTTATAAATGCCTCAGCTTCAAACTAAATGTTTAGCTAGCAAGCTAAAGACTTTGCTTTGTGTTCTGTGAGTTTGCGTGTGAGCGCACAACGTTCTTCATGTTTGCGTGCCAGAAAACACAAAGCTGAGCTCTGATTGGATTCATCAGACCCGTCAGCTATCTGGATCAGCTGTAGGCGCTTATTCCGATGACCCGTGCGGTTCTGATCTGAGGCCAGCTTCCCAGGAGGCACCGGAGGAGAAGACCTGGACCGGAACCAAGTCCCAGCTGGCAGCGGATCCCGACACGTGAGGACAGCAGAGGACGCCGCTCCGCAGGAGGGACGGGGACAACAATGGCTTCCTTCTGTCACAGAGATCCAGGAACGCTCCTGACATGAAGCATGATGGGAAATATTAACTCCACTCAGCTCTGAGGGTCACACAGAAAAACTAAATATACAGTCCTCTGATTAACACAGAGCCAGAGTGGAATGGGAAGGGTCAAAGGTCACCTCCACACCACCTGAAGTCCAACATCCTTCAGAGAAGAAAACACCTCAGCAGGTTCAGCCCAAGAATCTAAGAGCCTCAGATAGAAGGTCAAAGGTCATGAAGCTCATCCAGTATGGCTGCTTGGTTCTCTACAAACAAGATGGCCGCCAGACTGAGGTTAGCAATGCGGTACCTGGATGATGGACATCCAGGTGGACGATGTCTTCTGGACAGAGGAGAGCAGAGTGGACACAATGGACAGAACCAGACAGACATCAGGAGGTTCTGCAGGGTCACATGGGCTTTTGGAGCTGAAGGTTTTCTCTGTTGGTCGCCGGGTCGGTTCTGGGACACTCCCGGGCCTTCCTCAGGTATTTGGGTTGCAGCGAGGCAGCGGACCGGGACCTCTGACTTGCTGACACACAATCGGACCGCCACGTGATGAAACAAAGAGCTGGAGCAACATGTTGCCGTGGCGATTGGTCCTTGTTAGCAGAGCGGCGTCCTGCTGTTCTTCCTCTACAGAAACGTGAGCAGAACAATGCTCTGCTAACCGGGTCGATCTGGAGCCAAACCAGAACCACCTACAGAACCAGCGCTGTCTCGCTGATGAAGCTGATGTTCACGGCTGGAGGAACCGGTTTGATCCATCATGTGTTGTTTTTCTGACATCCTGTTGATCTCCAGCTGATAACCGGCTGATTTTGTTTTTATTGCGCCGTCTGATGCGAAAGCGAAGGAAATAAAATGAAAGAGTCGTTTCTTTTGTAACTGCTGTGTCTGAGCAGCTGACTCTCAGGCTGTTGGAAACTCTCGACCTTAAACAAACCCGCAGGATCGGCTCAAACCGGGTCTCCAAGCTGCAGTCGCATGATTTCAGGGCATCTCTTTTTCCCCTGCAGAGGGAAACCTACTCTGTGTCTTTATTCCTGACTCTGGATCCCGTTTGCAAATAAACTCACTCATCTGGACAGTCCAGGCTGTTTTCTCACCTGGTAGACTCGGTTCCACTGGGAACCCAAATGCCAGCATTTTCATTTTCAGAGGCTGCAGTTTGCTTTCAGTTGTCAGATGATCCAAACCAAATGAAAAACCTGTTCCCCTCCTGGCCTGTGGGGGCGCCACACCAAAAACTGAGGAAAATGACGTGAAAACCTCTGAAGACACTTAGAGCAACTTCCTACTTCACCAAATGGAAACTAAATGGAGGCGTCAGATTTTAGCGGTTGGAGGATTTCTCTTTAGTCTTTGGCTAAAGACTAGGAGCCATTTCTGCTGCTAGCGCTAGGCTAGCACGTTAGCTTTGGTTTACCCAGAATGCCCTGCGCTGTAGTCCACTTCCTGCTTTTGAAGCGGTCTCCAATCCACTTGGCGTTCACATTCAAACCGAACCCCGACCGAGGTTTGGAGGACCAGAGGTCAGAGGTCGATAAGCATTCACACCTCACCAACCAAACTGGACTTTGACTAGACAGACGGACTGGAGTTGGATTAAATCGGACTGAACAGCACTGCTGTGAATGAACCCAAAGACTCGTGTCTGAATCCTTTCTGTTCGGCCTGAACGCCTTTTCTCTCATTCATCAACAGAAAAACGTTTGGCAAGCCACGGGACACCTCAGGGATGAGTGCTCAGTCCACTGCTGCTGGTGCTGTTCGCGTTGAAGAAAAGCCCGATTATTAAATTAGCTGATGGTGCCGTAGAGCTGGGACTGTACTGTACACGCAAAGTACCTTCAAAATACTCTCTGGACCCAAGGCGACCCAAAATATCATGTACAAACCGGATTCCAAAAAAGTTGGGACACTAAACAAATTGTGAATTAAAACTGAATGCAATGATGTGGAGATGGCAAATGTCAATATTTTATTCGTAATAGAACATAGATGGCAGATCAAAAGGTTAATCTGAGTAAATGTAACATTTTAAAGGAAAAATATGTTGATTCAAAAGTTCAGTATCTACAAATCCCAAAAAAGTTGGAACAAGTAGCAATAAGTGGCTGGAAAAAGGAAATTGAACAAATAAACAGCTGGAAGACCAATTAACACTAATTAGATCAATTGACAACATGATTGGGTATAAAAAGAGCTTGTTAGAGTGTCAGTGTCTCTGAAGCCAAGATGGTGAGAGGATCACCGATTCCACCATTGTTGCACAGACAGATAGTGCAGCAGTACCAGAATGGTGTTACCCAGCGTAAAATAGCAAAGACTTTTAAGTTATCATCATCAACCGTGCATAACATCATCAAAAGATTCAGAGGATCTGGAACAATCGCTGTTCGTAAGGGTCAAGGCCGTAAAACTACTGGATGCTCGTGATCTCCGGGCCCTTAAACGCCACTGCACCTCAAACAGGAATGTCAAGGAAACAACAGCCTGGGCTCAGGAATACTTCCAGAAAGCATCGTCAGTGAACACCATCCACCGTGCCATCCGCCGCTGCCAGCTGAAACTCTACAGAGCAAAGAGGAAGCCATTTCTAAGCTCCACAAGCTCAGCCGTTTGCACCGGGGCAGGATTCATTTAACATGGAGGGAGGCAAAATGGACGACTGCTCTGTGGTCAGATGGGTCACGATTTGAAGTTCTTTATGGAACACTGGGACGCCATGTCATCCGGACCAGAGAGGACAAGGATAACCCAAGTTGTTATCAACGTTCAGAAGCTGCATCACTGATGGTGTGGGGTTGCATGAGAGCTGGTGGCCTGGTGGCCTGGGCAGCTTGCATGTCTGGAAAGGCCCCATTAAAGCAGAGAACCATGTTCAGGTTCTAGAACATATGCTCCCATCTAGACCTCATCTCTTTCAGGGAAGACCCTGCATTCTTCAACAACATAATGCCAGACCACATTCTGCAGCAATCACAACATCATGGTAGGAGAAGGATCCGGGTACTGAAATGTCCAGCCTGCAGTCCAGATCTTCACCTATAGAGAACATTTGGTGCATCATAAAGAGGAAGATGCCACAAAGAGGCCCAAGACGACTGAACAGTTAGAGGCCTGTATTAGACATGAATGGAGAGCATTCCTACTTCTAAACTTGAGACTCTGGTCTCCTCTGACCCCAGACGTCTGAGTGTTGAAAGAAGAAGGGCAGATGCCACACAGTGGGAAAAATGGCCTTGTCCAACTTTTTTGGAATCCGGTTTGTAGTAAAGACGCTCCTAAAAGTTTTTTTCAAAACAGTTACTCAAGTAAAGTGTAAGTAGATGGATGGAATAAAGCAGAAACAGAAGAAGGTTCCGGTTCTGGCTGATTTGGACCTTCTGGAGAATCTTTCTGGGACAGAACCAGAACATGTTGGGTTTTAGCTCCAGCATGGGAACAGATCCAGACTCGACATCTGTCTGCTGACCCCTGGATCCGCCCTCATGTAAAGCAGCAGTGTGTGCCGTCCCAGTGGGCCGCACCGCCAGCTTCCTGCCGGCCGTTATCGCAGAGATCGGCTCGGACGCTGCGAGCGGCACGTAGGCAGAGCTGGGCACCGTCAGACCCGTTATCGGACCCGGCTGCTGTGCCTGCAGGCACCGTCTGAACGCGGCACTACGTGGAAAAATGAGCAGAACCAGCTGGTAGTCATCTGAGCTCAAAAATAAAACCCATCAGGATCCTCTGGCCTGTAAGAAAACACGTTTTATCACTTTAAATCCAGGCGTTTCGACATTTCTGCAGAACTTTTGGGGGAATGATGCAATATTTTTAGTTTTTTTTCCTCTGAATAAAAAAATTCTAAAAATATTTTTGCTAGAAAACTAAAATGTTTGTAAAAGTGCAGTGTCTTCATGTTTCTAAATTATTTGGACAAATGGTTTTTGGAGCAAAACTTTCTGAAATAATCATCGGAGCTGGATTTACTGGAGCCAGTTTTCCATCAAAGAAAAATATTCTACCAATGCAAATTACAATAATCCATATTTATTCCCAAACAACTGTACTATAACTTCATAATTTCAAATAATTTTTATTCATAAAAATATCACACAATATTCAATTGATAAAAGACTGATTCCACATAAAGTCCAATGCAAAACACAATTATATATCAAAAAAGCTTCAGATGAAAAACTGGATTTATTCAGATTATCTTGTCTCATCTGCTGCAGTTTGTTACTTTTTTGTTTTTTTTTTTAATTATTTTTGAAACATTTTTTGGTTGTTCTACATTTGTTCAGGAACATCAGCTTAATTATTTGAAAGGTTTTGATTCTGAAAAAAGGCCAAAGTATTTAATTTTTTCCTACCAACATTTCATGCAGCTCAGGCTGGAAGGATCAGAAGGATCAAAAGGGATCAGAAGGATCAGAAGGATCAGAAGGATCAGAAGGGATCAGAAGGGATCAGAAGGGATCAGAAAGATCAGAAAGATCAGAAGGGATCAGAAGGGATCAGAAGGGATCAGAAAGGATCAGAAGGGATCAGAAGGGATCAGAAGGGATCAGAAGGGATCAGAAAGGA
>NW_006800359.1:240215-245067 GCF_000485575.1 Poecilia formosa
AGGGATCAGAAAGGATCAGAATGATCAGAAAGGATCAGAAAGGATCAGAAGGGATCAGAATGATCAGAAGGGATCAGAAGGGATCAGAAGGATCAGAAGGGATCAGAAAGGATCAGAAGGATCAGAATGATCAGAAAGGATCAGAAAGGATCAGAAGGGATCAGAATGATCAGAAGGGATCAGAAGGGATCAGAAGGATCAGAAGGGATCAGAAAGGATCAGAAGGATCAGAATGATCAGAAAGGATCAGAAAGGATCAGAATGATCAGAAAGGATCAGAAGGATCAGAAAGATCAGAATGATCAGAAAGATCAGAATGATCAGAAAGGATCAGAAGGGATCAGAAGGGATCAGAAGGGATCAGAAGGGATCAGAAGGGATCAGAAGGGATCAGAAAGGATCAGAAAGGATCAGAAGGATCAGAAGGATCAGAGAGGATCAGAGAGGATCAGAAGGATCAGAAGGATCAGAAAGGATCAGAAAGGATTAGAAGGATCAGAACGATCAGAAGGGATCAGAAGGGATCAGAAAGGATCATAAAGGATCAGAATGATCAGAAAAGATCAGAAAGGATCAGAAGGATCAGAATGATCAGAAAGGATCAGAAGGGATCAGAATGATCAGAAAGGATCAGAAGGGATCAGAAGGATCAGAAAGGATCAGAAGGATCAGAAAGGATCAGAAGGGATCAGAAGGGATCAGAAGGGATCAGAAGGGATCAGAAGGATCAGAAGGGATCAGAAGGGATCAGAATGATCAGAATGATCAGAATGATCAGAAGGATCAGAAAGGATCAGAAGGATCAGAAGGATCAGAAAGGATCAGAACGATCAGAAAGGATCAGAAGGGATCAGAAGGGATCAGAAAGGATCAGAATGATCAGAAAATATCAGAAAGGATCAGAAAGGATCAGAAGGGATCAGAACGATCAGAACGATCAGAACGATCAGAAAGGATCAGAATGATCAGAAGGGATCAGAAGGGATCAGAAGGGATCAGTAGGGATCAGTAGGGATCAGAATGACCAGAAAATATCAGAAAGGATCAGAAGGGATCAGAACGATCAGAAAGGATCAGAATGATCAGAAGGGATCAGAAAGGATCAGAAAGGATCAGAAGGGATCAGAATGATCAGAAGGGATCAGAAGGGATCAGAAGGGATCAGAAGGATCCGTCCAGAACAGAGCCAAACCCTGAAGTTCCTCCAGAGTCCTGAGACATTTCAGGACGTTCAGAAATACAAACATTTCTGCTGATCTCCAGGGACGAACCTTAAATCAGGCTGATGGTTCCAATCCCACCATCGATCTCACCTGCTTTATTCCGGGTTTCAGTCTGAGCTTTTAATGAGACGAAACATGAAATATCTCTGTGACGTTAAATGTACGTTAAAATGTAGAAATACTTGTTTGATGATTTTTCATGGCAGCCTCAGGATTTGGTCAAACGTTTCTTCCTAAAGCCGTTTATGGTGAAATGAGTCTGACTGGTTCTGATCCGGTCTGGTTTCTCTTCTAGATCCTCTCTGGACTTCACCTCCTCTGCAGACGGGTTTCGGTTTGGTTCTGGATGTTTTTAATTATTTTCTGGCCTCCAACATTGAAAGCATTAAAACCCAGAATGTATTTTCCTGCAGGAAAGGTTCTGGTTCTGGTTCTGACTGTTTGGATGTGTTTGTTCTGCCTCTCAGCCCATCAGTCGGTCCAACGTCCTCAGGGAGCGGCCGGGTCACGTCTCCCCGTCTGTTTGTTGCTACAGGGTGTGTGTGTGTGTGTGTGTGTGTCCTGAACTTCAGATCTTTATCTCTGGAGGACAGAACGGCTGCTCAGAGCCTCGTCTTATCTGCAGTTTTCTGACCTCCTAAATATAGAAATATGAGCTGGGAACATAAACCAGATTCTTCTGAGATGATAAACTCAGACCGAAATATTTCCACGTTTTCTTTTAACATCTTCGTTAATTTTCTGCTCGTTGTTATTGCTAATTAAAAAAGGCTAAACAATGGGAAAAATTAACCTTATTATTAATGAATAATAATAATAATAATAATAATAATAAATAATGCAATAATTGTAATTATTATAGCCATTATAATTATTATTTTATTGTTAAAAATATTTATCGTAGCCATAACAATAGAATCAGTATTATTTTATTAATTTTACAATAATAAAATAATTTATCAAAAATGAAATATTTATTGATTAATATCAATAGTAAGAAATTATTATTACTATTAATATCACTGTAAATATGTCGAATTTTGTTACTGTTAGTTAAAATATAGTCGATATTCTTACAATAACAGTAATTATTATTTTAGTAGATCAGTTTTAATAAAATGATTTTCTCATTTCTTTAACAGCAGCAGGAACGTGGCTGAAGTTTACGACTGGGAATGAACGCATCACCACAGATAAGCTGGAGTAGTTTTAGCTGAAACCGTCCAGAACCAGAACCAGAACCACTGGACTGAACCTGGACCAGAAATCACTAATGAAGCAACAGTGCCATCTCGTGGCAAGAAAAACTTTGAAATCACTTTGATGTTTAATTTGATGTAAATATTTGTGTTTTTTGTTCTGAAATGAATGTTTCAGCTTTAAATGATGATTCCTGTGGAAGTCCTGCCTCACCTGCTCAGCGGCGCCCCCCAGTGTCCGGGCGGCTCCCTGCAGCTGCTCCCTGGCTTTCAGCATTCGGTGATACAGCTGCAGGCTGAGGGTCAGCAGCAGACTGCGGACTCTGGTCCAGAGGCCCGGCTCGTCTCCGTCATCCTCATCCTCGTACTGCTGGACCTTCATCTCCCACTCCCGGCCTGAAGGACGACAGAAACGCCAGAATTTCTCTACGGGTCCGCCCGGGTCCAACCGGAACCTGGGTGGACCCAAACACACTCTTCTTCCCCATGAAGGCCATCTCTGTAGCTGAGCTTTCTGTTTACCAGCTTCCTTCATTTGTTCAGCTTTAAAATTGGTCCATAGATGGTGGCGGCCATCTTTACTGCTGTAAGCAAAATGCTGCGGCGGCCATCTTTACTGCCATAAAAAGATCACATTTCTGATTTTCCATCTAATATAAAAAACACATAAAACAGAATCATTTGATCTCCATGGCAACCATTCAGCTGTAAAAAAACAAACAAACAAAAACGCCTGGGTGGACTTAGCCCCGCCTCCGAGGCACAGCTCCTCCCCCACTTCGCTCCTTCAGACTAACCAGAAGCAATTAGCACCTGCTGAGCTCATTATAGGAGCTGCTGCTCCTGGAGGCGGAGCTTCAGAGGCAGCAGGAGTTTTTAAAGAGACAGAGGCCCAATTTCAAGGTGTTTAATCAACAGGGGGCAGCAGAAACTGTTTTTCACACAATAAAACTTGGAGTTGGATTCAGTAAAACTGTAAGTGGTTTTAGTTGTTGGTATTTGACGGGGTCTGATTGGTTTCTCAGCTGCACAGTTAATAAATCAGAAGTTTAAATGTTTAAATTGTGGTTTTATTAAGAGGGAGGATCTGGCTGGTACTCACGCAGTGTAGGAGGGAGGGGTAAGTAGAAGGCGGCTGAGTCCTCCAGGAGACTCAGGACGTTGTCCAGCCCCGCCGCGGCCGCCTGCCCCACCTGCGTTTCCTGCAGCTGCCGTCCGGCCGTCCGGACCGAGTCAGAGGCTCGCTCCAGCTGGTCCAGAGCTCCGTCCAGGCTGTCCACCACCCACACCTGGACATCATCCAGAGTCAAAAAGAAGGCGTCCTTCAAGTGAGTCATCACCTGAGGACGGAGACAGTAATTTTAAGTCCGGGACAGCTGCTGATCCGCAGCTAAGATTGGAGCTATTTCTTTGGTTTGTGCTTTAGCACTTTTGCTAACTTTGAAAACATTTAGTTATCAAAAGTCATTCCAAAGAATCACTTCCTGAAAGCCAAACCGCAAAGCAAGATGTGTAATAACACATGTGGCCCTGTGGAGGGCGATATAACGCATATTGTGTCATTGACATCCAACAGGTATCAGTATCGTAAAATTAGCGTTTTAGCATTAGTTTCCACTAATCACTATGTCAATGTAGCATTTTAGTGTTAATGTTTGCTAATTACTCTGTTAATCTAGTTAGCTTCCTCATATTACTGTCTTAATGCATCACTTTAGCATTAGCTTCTGCTACCTACTATGTTGGTGCATAGCTATAGCATTATTGGGACTATGTTTGTTGTTAGCCCTTTAGGATTAGCACAGCTAACGTTTTAGCTTGCTGTCTTCTTGCTCATTTCTTATTTAGCTCTGATCTCAGCAGCATCTCCGGCTCTGGGGCATTTCAGATGTTACTGCCTGACCCGTGTTGGTTTAAACCAACAGCAGCAGTGTGAGTTTTACGAAGGCTCGCTCTGCTCCTGATCTCCAGCAGGTTCTGGAGAACTCACCTCCTCTGTGGACTGGTTCAGGATGGGAAACGTCCTCTCCAGACTGTCCAGACCAGTCAGAGCCAACCTGTTGGCGAGGTCGACTGGAGAAGACACGATTACAGTCAGAGAAACCAGTTCATGGGCTTCATGCGTCCAAACAGAACCAACAGAACCGGGCTCACTCTGGGGCTCCAGACTCTGGAGGAGGGGCGTGGCCCGTCTCAGGGCTTCCTCAGACACGCCGCGAACTCCGACCTCTGCCACGCCCCCCACAAGGCCCAGCAGGGGGTAGCGCTCTTTGACCCCGGAGAGGAGGGAAGACACGGACTGGAACACGGACTGGACCAGAGGCAGATGGGAGGCTCTGAGCAGGGCACTGGCCTGAAACGGGTCAGAGAGCCGTGACAGCAAGAACCAGAACCACAGGTACAGAACTGGAACCAGAACTGGAACCAGAA
>NW_006800359.1:245562-249394 GCF_000485575.1 Poecilia formosa
CATCCATCCATCCATCCATCCATCCATCCATCCATCCATCATCCATCCATCCATCTGAACTAACCTTGTGATCTGGACTGTCTGCCATTTCTTCCTCGTCTGCTCTGAAGAGAAACAAAATGGACGTCACAGATCTTCATCTTCACCAGAACCAGCCAGGACGGCCAGAACTAGCAGAACCAATGAGAGGACTTCAGAGGCCTTCATGACTCCAGAACCAGAACCGGATTAAATCACCTCATAAAGATTCATCAACATTTCCTGAACAAAGTTTGTGTTATTGTGAACCTGGAAAAACCAAAATGTCCAAAACTGACTCAAATTTCAATGTTTATATTTTTTAATCCGACCGAAAGAAAAACTGATCAAATTATATTAGTTGGAAAAGGAGAAATGTGATCTGATCAATTAGTGAACCAAGATTCTCTAAAATCCTCCAAAGACGAAGAATCTAGACTTTATTACAACGTTGCTGTTAAAATGACTGAGGCCACACCCAAAAGATACACAATCAGACCCAGATGTTGTTTTTAAATCTGGATTAAATGATTTCTGATAAAACCAAACGTCCAGTTTACCTGAGGAGCTTTTAGTTGTTTTTTACCAGACTCTGATCCTTCATGCATCAGAGCCGTTTCAAACTTCACACACAACTTATTCAAGTTTTAAACTAACTTTCCTCTGTCCCTGAATATTCAAAATGCTTCCTGAGTTTAAGTCTCCCTGAGGTAAACTGAAGAATTCAGCTTTATATTCTACGATTTAAATTTCAATTTGCAGAATCTGAGCCGGTTTGGGACACTGGGTAATAAGCGAAACATCAAGTCCTGTTTCCAAAATGAATCCATAAAGCTGCAGCAGAGAAGGAAAGCAGAAGCACAAACCGAATCCTTTCTGGTGTGAAATACTTCACCTGAAACTTCCTGCAGCTCTTCAGGTGAATCTGCACCGCTCGACGCTCCAGCTGTGGAGGTAAACTTTAAAAAACGAGGACAGAGCCGATAAAAGCTGCTTCAACCAGGTGAGCCCAGTGGGAATAACGATGACCAGGATGATGGAAGAAGATTAAAAAAATCCATCTGGGTTTAGGGGGAAGATATCAGCGTCCTGATTGGCTGTGGCGCCGTGTGATGTCATCTTCCTGTTTCTCTGACAAATCAATTAACCTCGAATGAAAGGAAACATTCAGGAGGAAAGAGATGGAAACTCCAGGGAAAAGAAACTCCAGTTCATAAAGTTACACAATATTAGCAATAATATGGATTATTTAGCTGGTAGTGACAGAAAAAATGGAGGTTCATTTTTCAGTCATATTTTCAACATTTTATTAAGTAATTTATAAAAGTCTATAAAGTAACAGTTTTAAAATAAATATTTTGTAAGCCAGCTAAATGTTTATTTTTAAAGCAAATCTTTAGTTTCAAACTAGAAATTTAAATGTTTAGATAGAAGCTAAATATTTAGCTTACTGACTAAATGCCCATCGCCAAACTAAATATTTAGGTAAAAGTTAAATATTTAGTTTAAAGCTAAATATTTATCTAAATAACTGTCTTAGAACTAAATGTTTATCTCAAAGCTAAATAATGAGCTTGCTAACTAAACATTTTATTAGCCATATTTAGCTCTAATATGTGTTAAATGGGTCTCAGTACTGAACCCTGAGGGACTCCATGGATCAAGGATTTTGGACATTATAAATAAACATGGAGAAGTTCTGTTGCTCCTCTCACCTGCCTGTTCAAATCTGAAACTGGAGCCAGTAAACCAAACGCACCGTCCTGACCAGAGTCTGCAGCTCATCACCAGACCTTTACCAAGTCGGTTTCTGAAACCCAACCAGGAGATCATCACTTTCCTGGAAACCAGTCGGCTGCTCGGCCTCCAACTTCACCACAATCTCAGCGAGAAACGGACGTTTTGATTTTGGCCAATTACTGAAACTGGGGTCAAAATTAGGCTTTTAGCTTCAAACAGAACATAAACTGTCAGGTTTAAACAGCGTTGACTTGACCCAGTAAAAACAGATTTACCAACAATATCAAAACTAAAACAGCTGGCGCCATGTTTGACTGGTTGGAGTCTTTGGGTAGAACAACAACGCTGTATTTGTACATTCCTGTATTTTGATGGTTCATAATGACGATCATCTGGTTCTGACACCCAAGAACTCTGAAGAACTTTTTCAAAAACTCATTACAGTTGAAGACAAAGATTTTATTTCCTTTCTGTTCCTTTTAACAGAGACATTTTCTGACTCGCTGGTGCTGGAGGTTTCAGTACTTCAGTTTCAGGTTCAAAACTTACAGGTTACAGTAAATTACTTTTGTTTAATGGCCAAAGTTTACTGTAAACATTTCACCAAATGTTTGCACAATAGTTAGAGTTCATATGTGAAACCCTGTTTCTCTTGAGGTTTTCAGGATTTCCTTGGTGTTCATTTCCCAGCAGTTTGACGGTTCAGAGAGCGAAGGTGGAGCAAATGGCGGATTTTCCTTGAGTCCAACCTGGAGATCCTCTGATCATAATCAGGCTGTGAAGAATGATGAGGAAACCCAGTTTATGACTTTAATCACAAGGTTGATGAGTTCTCCAAAACATGACACTTCTTTGGGTAGGAATGACCTTCGGTAATGAGCTTGAAATGCCAAGTTCCCCCAACATACCACAAGGGATTGTTCATTTCCTTCATGTTAGCAAACAGACCAGGACTGGTTGGCTGAAGTCTCCTGTACCCTCAGATATCCTCCTAGGGGTGAAGCGCTGCTTCAACGTTTCACTGGCAGAAGAAAAAACACTTTGTTTCTCTAGAAACAGCCCACAGAAACTCCAGTAACCAGGCGTCATTCAATCCTCCGGCCCCCAGCTATCGAGACTGGAGCTATTTAACCTGCTAATTAAATGTTTAGTTAGCATGCTAAATATATTGCTCCATTCTAAATATTAACAAGCTAAAGTTAGTAAGCTAAATGTTTAGCTTCAAACAAAATATTTAACCCAAGCTTTAGCTTGTTGATAAATATTGGGGTAATATGCAAATTCACTGGCTGATAAGCAGATGTGAACTATCAAAATAAAAGTTTGTTTTAAATAAATATTTAGTTAGCTTGATAACTAAACATTTCGTTTCAAACTAAATATGTAGTTAGCAAATTGAATATTTAGTAAATATTTAGCATGCTAACTAAATATTTTGTTTCAAATTATATAGTTAGCAAGGTTAATATTTAGTTTGAAGCTAAATATTGACCTTGCTAACTAAATATCTTGATAGCTAGCTAAATATAATTTGAAAATAAATATTAACTTAGCTAAATATTTAGCTAATATGCAAATTTACTTCCTAATAACCGGAAGTGAACTATCAAAATAAAAGTTTGGTCTTTCTACTGGTGAGACTGAGTGGTTTCCTGGCGTGTTTTTATCGTTTCTTTCCCTGTTTTCCTGTCCAGCGTTTCAGCTTAACCCAGTTTTAAAGGCAACCCAGACATTGATCAACGGATCTGCAGCGACATGAAGGATTCAGCACAGTGATTCTTGAGAATAGGGACAAAACAGGTCCTATGGATAAAGCACAAAATTTGAATAAAATATACACAAAATATATTTTTTTCAAATATCTAACTCAACTAACCTGGGTCATGTGAGCACAACAATGTATATTTTCCAGGGATTTGCTGAATATTTTTTTATTTTAAACATTGTAGTTGGTGGATGATGCCTGTAAAAGCCCAGGAACTCAACACATTATAATAGTTTAAAACAATTAAAGAAATACTATAATTATATATTGTGACAATTAAGTATAAGTAGTCATATAAATAATTATAGA
>NW_006800359.1:249867-258241 GCF_000485575.1 Poecilia formosa
CGAGCTACAATATGGCCTCTTTCAGAATAACATCATATAAATTGAGGTAGTTTGGCATTTCGTCAACTCCGTCAGAGTTTTTCTGACTCTTTCAGTGAAATTGTTGTCAAATCTCACTTAATTGTGCAACTAATTCATTTAAATGTATTTTTACATGAATAGCATTACTTCACATGTACCAAGTTTTTCATTTTATTCACTAGTTTGTCACCACCTTCAGTTCTGGGTCAACTCCGTCAGATGGCCTTTTTGTTGTTTTTGGTTTTAAATAATATTTATTTTGTTTCTTGAGAAGCATTTGTCTGTAAAATGAGTAAAAATATCACTAATAGGGTCATTAAAAATTATTTTTTATTTATTTTGTCAGATGGTGATGACAATGTTCTGGGTCAGGTTGATTAAAAATGTAATAAAAAAAAAACATGTTGCAACTGGGAGCCTGCACCTTAGCATCTTTACATTTCCTAAACATTATTTGTCATATTTGCATACATAAGGTTGAGAAATAACAAAAAAAATTATGGGAAAATTAAAACCCATTTTGTCCCTATTCTCAAGAATCACTGAGCAACATGAACCGTCCAGGTTGACGGAGCTCTTTATATCTGTGTGATTCTGTGAATAGAGTGCTGTCCTGGATAAACCGATGTTTGGGGGCATGAGGTTATTTTTTATGGCGTTTTCTTTTCCTGGTCGGACTCCATCTTGTCTCTATCCGACCTGCGAGCTGAGGCAGCGACAGCCCTGAGATGTGCCGGCCTGAGTTTTCCCTCCGGGCCGTTCCCGTGATGATTCTTCAGGATTCCAGGCTTCATGTGACTCCAGCAATCACCGCCTCATTCACCACACTGGAATCAGTGGTTTTCAGGCCTTAAAGACAACTCAGCTGCTCAGGGTTGACTTTAATTATCACCGTCACACTGCGGTGATTCGCGGATTTTCTCCTTCCAGTCAACAAAGCCTGTTTACAGTCACAGCAGGTCAGGATGCATCCGCTGACGTCCGGCGGTCGGGAGATGACTGACTTTCATAATTTAATAAAGCTTTTAATATAAAAAATGAAGTTGGAAGTGAGGAACTCTTACTTCTAGTCTTCATTACTTTTTATTCTCTTTCCAAGTAAACAAACTTTCTAGTAATCCTTAAAGAGCTGCTGATTAACAGTTCTTCATGCTTTTCTCCAGGTTTTCTTTGGAAATGTTTTGACCATTTCCATCGAGTCTGGCTGCTGGTTTATGACTGGGACCAACCAACCTCAGAGACTTTTATGTCAGAATGGTTCAAAGGTCAGTCTCCTAAACATAAAGAGACCCGCGTTGATTGGACCAAAAACGCCGACTTTGTTAAAGAACCAGCTTTATATCGGATCTTTGGGTTCTAACGCCGTTTCGGTTTTACTGGCTGCTCAGATGAGCAGACCGTCAAAACGAACATTTAGAACCAAACTTTAAGTAATTATTAGCCATTATTACTATTTATGTGTTTGTATTATTTAAATATTTATTCTGAGAAGAGATGGAAACTTGAGTCGCAAAAATAAATGACTTGACTTGGACTTGTGTTCTGAGACTCGAGTTTTACTGTGAAAAGTTGAGTTTAAATAGCCAGTGAAGTTGGCGGATTATTATGGCACTTTGCTGTAATTTATACCCTAAACCTGAAGGGTTTTTTTCTATTTTAAAACGTGAAAAGTTTTAGAAAACTGTGGCGTATTTACCCTTATGATTTATCTGAGTTAGTACAATCCTTGTATTCTGACACACTGCGCATGTGCAGGTTGTCTATAAGCGTTTACCATGGAAATGCCACAACAGTAAAGATGTACGGAAAATGGTCCGAACCTCCGCTGTTAAGACATTACAAAAATAATTCCCCAACATTATTAAAACTTCTCCAGGTCAGAGTGAAGAAATGCGTCCAAACTAGATCTAATGCAATGGAGAGGAGAATATGAAGCTTACGAAGTCTGGAAAGCTGAAATTCTTCATTATCACATTTTAATTAGTGCCAGGACTTCATTTCGATTAATAAATTACAATCTATTACACAGATTATTGTATTTTTTTAAATACAAGCCTGTCAGCGAAGAATAAACTTCAAGAATAAACTGGCATCTTAATGCTAAACATGCTAGCAGCAGACGCTAACGCTAATGTCAGGGTCTTCATTTCTAGAAGCTCCAGAACCTGAATAACATTAAAAACTATAAATATCTTTGTTTTAGTTAGTATGTAAACGTATTCAATAATTTAGCAGGAAAACTGATTTTGGATTGAAAATATTGCTTATTTTGGATAAAAATGCATTTAAAATGAATGAATATATTTTATTAGTTCAGGCGTGACGAGACTTCAAGACAATGACTTTGGTGTAACCGATTTTATTTTATTTTTAAATGTACACAAACTAGACATTTTAGTATGGTTAACTTCTGTTCCTCCATCTTTAATTATTTAGGCTCATTTCTGCTCAGCTCTCACTGTTAATGTTCTGGTTCTGACCCATTTGGACCGGGCTGGAGATTTTTTTCTGTTGGAAAAACATAAAAAATAAACCAAGAGAAAATAGAAGAAACGACGCAGCCCTCGTAGCTAACTTGTTTTCTTTTATTTGCACGTCCACTGAGTGTTAACAAACCCAACACAGAGGTTAGCATCCAGGTCTACAGCAGGGGGCGCTCAAACACACGAAAGCTCTGAGGACAACAGATAGGAAGGAAACCAGCGAACAAATTCACATCTGTACAAATCTACAGTCTGTTGGTCTGCAGGGAGCACCGCTCACAGGAAAGCCGTTCAGCTTCAAAATGTTCTGGTGAGGCGCAAATTTACACGAGTTAATGTTTGTGGAGCAGCTGCGGCTGGATTAACGTTAAACTCAGATTAAATTGCATCAGCAGTCAGCGCTAAACCCAAACTGTGGCTTCTCTGTTCACAGAGCCAAGCGGGGAAGTGGCGCCATCTGGTGGCGGATCGCTCACAAGGGTAAACGGGGAGGAGGGAAGGAGCCGGACGGCGTGAAGCAGAGTACAGATGAGGCTGAGTCCCCAGGAAAAGGTCAAAAATTCATTTATCTGCGGGATAAAACTTAAAACCCGGATAATAAAGTTCAAAATAAACACAAATAAACTGCTAATCTTAAACAGCCTGATTAAAATCTGAATATATTCAGGAGTTTTTAAGTCGTTAGTAAAGAAGGGCGCCCTCTGGTGGGCTTGTTTATTAATGAACTGGGATTAAAAACAAACGGGAAACATCCAGAGGTTTTACTTTAGACTTTCGGTAACTCTTCGTATAACAAAACATCTGCCATAAACATGAAGGAGTCTTCAGAAATGTCTACGGCTGTTGTCATGAAGTGCCAACTTTTCATTAAATAACTTTCATGCAAAGTAGCCTTAAAAGTCCATTAAACGTGTCAACTTTGCATCAAAAGTGTAATTTTTAATTGAATGAATTTTGTGGGTCGCCAGCAGTTTAAATTGGTTAAAAACTTATCTGGTTGATTTAACTGAACCTACTGCTTCCTGGTCTGAGCGACCAGAACCCACCTGGGACTTGTTTCCAGTCCAGAACCACTCTGACATGTTTCCTTTTTATCTGGATTAAAGGGGCGTTTTATGTAAAATCAACTTTTTTGATGTTTCCGTCATGTTATAATTTTATCCTCATCAGAAACAAACCTGGAGTGTTGCTTTGATTCTTTCATGAATCTTTTAATCTCCATGGCAACCATTCAGCTGCGCAAAACATCTGGGTGGACCTAGCCCCGCCTCCAAGATGCAGCTCCTCCTCCACTCCTTCAGACTAGCCAGCAGCAATTAGCAAACACCTGCTGAGCTCATAGGAGCTACTTCTCAGAGCAACGCTGGTAAAAATGTTAAAGGTTTAACAGAGGAGCCATGTTGGGATGACTTCCTGGAGGCGGAGCTTCAGGAAGATGAGGAGTTTTTAAAAAGACGGAGGCCCAATTTCAAGGCGTTAAATCTGTAAGTTAAATTTCTTTCAGTTATATTTGACAGCATTTTGATAACTGAAGTTAACAAAGTTACTTGATTATATAAAATGGCACCGGGTGCCCCGAAAATACATAGTACCAAGGCATTAAATAAAAAACAGCAACATTCTCATTGTACTTTACAGTTTCACTGTTTTCTAAATGATGAACCCAAAGACAGGCAAAGGCTCCTCTGAATATTCATCCTGACACCATCCATCAGTTCCCCAGGTTTTCATGGTTGGTTTGTCATTTTTTGCAATCAAAATAGCAAATTTTCTGATGCTACTTTTTTTCCTTCCAAAAACTACATATAGAAGAAAAAACCCAATAGGAAGCAAACAGATCGCACACGGAAACACCTGTATCCGTTAAAGAACTTTAAAAACGGGATTTTTCTGACTCGTCTTATCCTTAACCTGACATTGAGTAAGAAACACCGCCCCCTGCAGGTGGGAGTTAGCATCACTTAAACCCAATGTTTATGATGATTTTCTTTTGCAGAAAATTTGTAATAAACTCATAATTAGAGAGAAAGTATGTGAGGATCTGATGATTCAGTGTGAATCAGGAAGAAGCTGTGGGACTGAAACAGTTAAAACAAGGATCACAAGCAGATCCGAGTGATTTTGGTTGAAGATGTTGAGTGGAACATCTGGCCTCTGCTTCAGCCTCCAGGATAAATCAGGTATGTTACATCAGCTGGGATCAGTCCGCAGGTTTTCGCTGCAGCACTTTGGGGCTGGGACGCGGCCGGGATGAAACCCAGCATCTTTAGGATTCTGGGAAAGTTCTGGAGCGGGACAGAACCCGGACCGTCGCAGGCGGGGAGCATGCTGAAAACAGAGGGAGTTTTCTCTGCGCAGTGGAGCGTCGCAACGTCGGAGGATCTCTGCAGCTCGGAGCTTCACAGACATGCAGCGAGCTGCAGGATGAGGGGAGCCGTTTCTTTTTCTTCTTTTTAAATCGCGTTGGACCCGCCCTCTTTTCTTTTCAAATGAAACTGCAGGATTTTTTCTTAAACTTGCAAAACGTTTTGGTGGCAAAGAGATAAAAGAGACGGAGAGTTGGACTATCATCACAGCGGTGTGTGTGTTGCACATCTGGTTACGTGTGTGTGTGTGTGTGTGTGTGTGTGTGTGTGTGTGTGTGAGAGCTGTACACTGAGTCTTTGTTTCCCAGTAGGGATCACTGGTAGAGTCTCAGTTGCTTCCTCCTCCTCTTCCTCAGAAGTCGCTCAGGTTGTGCCACTTGGAGATCTGCCTGCGCGGGTTTTCACACACCTCCCGCCAGTGGGAGGCGCCAGAGGGGCAGGGGCTGTGCAGGCCCAGCAGCAGGCGGCCCAGGACCTCGTTCTTGGTGGTCCGGTCGAAGTCCACCACCAGGAACTCCACGGAGACGTCGGGCAGCAGTTCGGGCGGGATGTCGTAGATGAAGGACTCGTTGAAGACCGGGTTCAACGTGCATTTCTTCACGTGCGTCTTCTTCTTGGCGATGCGCTTACGGCCGTAGAAAACGTTCACCTTCACGTACGGATCTGAGCGTAGAAGAAGAAGAAGATGAGCTGCAGAGGATCAGGATAACACAACCTGCCCTTCCTCTTTATTACACACTGGATTTAGACAAGACAAAAAAACTGGTTTTATTTTCAGCAAATATTTATATTTTAAATGTCAAATTAGAATCAAAGTAGAAAACAAGTGACGCCTTTTTGACAAAAGTGGAATAAAAACCAAACTAATGAAGAAATGCTATATATTAATTTTAAAGGTGAAACAAAATGTGTATTTTTATTATGTTTTTAAAATTTATTTAAGAGAATTAGGACTCAAAATACGAGCATAGAGTCATAATTTAAGGACAAAGTTGCAATAGAGATTAAAGAAAAATATGAGAATAAAATTGAAATATTACAAGAATAATGTGAAACTATAGAACTAAGTTGCAACACCAGGAAAATAAAGTCATAAGAATACAAGAAAGTCGTAACATTACGAGGATAACATCGTTAATAATAGGAAAATAAAGTCGTAATTTCTCTTTAAAATGACTTTATTCATAATTTTATATCTTTTTTCTGCCAATATTATGAGTTTATTCTTGTACTATAAAAATAATCTCGTAATCTGGCTCCGTCTGTTGTAGTTTCAGAAACTTCTTGAAAAACCTTCATTATTCCTAAAACAAAAACGCATCAGAATCAATCAGCCATGAATTTTACTTTCCTGCTCATTTCTTGTTTTGTGTTTTTGCCATGAATATAAATAATCATGAGAGGAGCATAAAACTGGACTAATAATGAAAACCTGAGTTACAGTCGGGTTTTAAAAGTTCGTGTTGAGCGAATGCTAGCTGGGCCGGCTCTGGTTCTACTGATGGATAATAAAAACCTTCAGATCTGATTCATGTCTGAGGGAGAAGTCCTGTGTTTAACTGCTCCCTGGTTGGACTCACTGGCTGACAGGCCCGTCATGTCCATCTTGGGCAGATGTCTGGCCTTCAGGACGACCACGCTGAGGCGGTGGGACACGGGCTGGTAGGACAGCGAGGCCAGCAGCTCGCCACGACTCTCACACTGAGAACACAGACCGAGAGGATGAGGACCAATAATCAACCTTCACCACCAATAATCAGATTTTACCACCAATCATCAGCCTCCCCATCAGTTCTTCCAGTGATGAGTAAAAATCTCCTTCTGTGAAGTTTTTAGTTTGTTTTAAACACCCCAGATGAATTTTAAACAGTTCTGTTTGTGTTTTATGTTGGTTCAGTTCCTGAACCTCTGATTTGACCCAGTCGGTTCTGATCAGAACTAAAATCAGAGAATCTGTTCATATTTCTGTCTGAAGCAGAGCAGCTGACCGAGCAGCCCGGCTCCATGCTAACGCTAAGCTAACAGCAGGTTCCTGCTCACCTGCATGTTCCTCTTGGTGATCTGCTGGCTCAGGTGGACCCGGCCGGTGCTCGGGTCCACGCCCTTCAGCGGGACCACGGCCTCTCCGATGACGTCATCGCGGGCGAAGCGGTCGAAGCTGAGCACCAGGAAGTGCAGCGTGAGGTCGGGCAGCGCGCTGTAGGCCACGCCGTAGAAGGTGAAGGTCTCGTCGAAGATGGGGTCCAGCGTCTTCCTCAGCACGCGGGTCTTGACGCGGTGCTTCTTCTCCGGCAGGATGGTCATCTTCACGTAGGGGTCCGAGCTGCCGGCCTGCTCGTCCACGGCGGGGAGGCCCCGGGCCCCCACCACCGTCACCACCAGCGCCTTCTTGGGGAAGTTGTAGTCGACGCTGAGGCTGATGGAGCCCAGGTTGGGTTCTGGTTCCGGTTCGGAGGAGGCGGGGGTGAAGGGCGACGCCGTCTTGCTGCTGGTCTGGCTGCTGGCGGCCGAGCTGCTGTCCAGGCAGCAGTAGTCGGCGCGGACCGGCAGCGCCCTCTCCAGCCGGGCCTGGCTGTGGGCGGGGCCCGACCCGGAGGGCGGGACCAGGTGACTCATCTGCAGCTGGCCCGGGACGTCCAGGATGTTGTTCTCTGCGTCCACCAGGACCATTCCTCGGCCCGCCGCGCCGCCGGCCGAACCACCGCGCTCGCCGTCACGCTCCGACCGGTCGGCGCGGCGGATTCCACGTACGATCCGCTTGCTGCCGCTGAGGGATTCTGGGTAAATGCTGATCCCCTTCAGCATGTGGATGAATTTGTACGGGGGGTCCTCTGCGTCGCAGTATCGGTCGCCGTGCAGCTTGTAGCGCCCGGTAACCCGGAGGTACCGGCGCTGACAGAACGACCAGAGCAGGACCAGAACCACCACCACCAGAACCAGGACACCAGCTCCAAGGAAGCCCGCCAACACCGGGGACATGGCTGGACGGACACAGAGGACAGTTAGAGGTCATTCAATAAATCATGTTTTCAATTCCAATATATCCAACAGATGTTGTGCGACACTGATGAAGGTTAGACGTCCATCAGAGCATCATCAGCGTAAAGACGCAGTGACAGTCTGCCAACGCCTCGACCCCGACGACACGAATGTCTATGTGGATGATATGTGGATGTACCGTCTGCGTACCGTCTGCGTACCGTCTGCGTACCGTCTGCACAGTGACAGTTTCCTTTAATTAAATGAAGGAAACTGGAAGTAATTATCGTTGCTCCTGTAACAGGAGATCTTTGGACTCTTTGATGTTTTGGTTAAAGCTACTGTTAGAAACCTGGGGTTGAAAAATCATGACAGACCTCTGGTTCCATCCTGTTTTTGTTTCTTTTCATCTGGATTTTTGTAAAGAACTCTACACACATTTGGCCAAAGCTTCCCAAACGAGGCTCTGCTCTGGTTCATAATTAATCAGTGAATTAATATTAATGCTTAGGACTTTATTGTTTA
>NW_006800359.1:258419-262041 GCF_000485575.1 Poecilia formosa
TTGAAAACAGGAAAATAAAGCTGGAAAATGACTGAACCAAACTCTGCAAGGAAACTACTAGTGAGGATTTAACTGCTCAGAGTTGAGGAAGATGGTGATGATGAAGAGGAGAGCAGGCCTTTGTTTGCAGCATACAGTGCAGCCTTGTTGTCCTGATGCGTCTCATGAGACTCACTGCTGCAGCTTCACTGAGACCTGCAACAACCTGACTGCAGCGCGGAAATAAAACCAGACGAACGGCCGATTTAAACGTGTAAAAAATACAAAACTGCAACGTTTCAAACTCATCTGCATCAGAATAACACAACCTGCAGCCGATCGCTGCAGCCGATCGCTGCAGCCGATCGCTGCGTTGCTGCAGCCATTAAAAGCCTGAAAGCTTTCCTCCGTTTCCGGCTTTCATTCAGACTCCAGCGGATGATGTCATGTTTGGGAAGAGTTGAAACAGCTCAGCTCACTGCTTAGCAACACACACACACACACACGAGCTGAGAGTATGTGTGTGTGTGTGTGTGTGTGTGCGATTCACTGATTCTGCCGCTGAAAAACCTCCTGATTCTCTGTAATGTTTCGTTTGAGTGAAGTAGTTTCTGATTGGTTGGATGTTGTTTTGGGCCGGATCCCACCGTCTCAGCTGCAGTATGCTTCTCCAAAATGTTCATTTTTCTCAAGACGATTAAACCATAATTTTACATCAACAAGATGATTTTCACAGAGCTGTCAGCTGAAAAGTTGTTATATTTCAGAACTTTTCCACCATATTTATAATGAATTATTCAAAACATTTCCTGAAAATGATTTTGTTCTGCTGCCGCTGATCCGATTTAAACCTGACCAGAGAGGGTGTGATAACTTTCTGTATTCGGTCCAGAATTGATCAGTAACCTGTTAAAAATCAGATTTTACTTCTTGTTCCATGAATGCATCAGAACTCCCAGGTTTCTCCTGGTCTGTAAACGCGTCATTAAACAGCTTCTACTTAAAGCAGGGGAGCAAAAACTTTTCGTTTTAGGTAATAATGTGCAGAAATATTCACACCCCATAAACTTCACATTTTCTCTCATTTCTGTGGAAGTTCATTTCCACAGACAAGATTTTCCACCATGAAAGAAAAAATAAAAACTCAACAGAAAGTCACCATTTTGAGATTTTAAACCATAATTAGAGACATTATGGGATGACTTGGACCACTGCAGATTCATAGGTTAGAATGGCCTAGTCAAAGTCCAGTCTTAGCTGATGTTCTCAGATGTTCTGCTTCAAAGTTTCATTAAATATACTGTAACAAACACTTAAACTGTTCAGCGCTCTGAAGTCTGGCTGGAAGATTATTCATGTTGCACAATAATGCTAACACCTATGCTAATGCGATGACATATATGCTAAGCTAAGCGCTATTTTTAGCTGTGGAAGGAGAGGTAGAGTTACAAAATGAAGCTTGCTAAAAAAACGATTAAAGTGTGGAAACATTTTAAGCTAAACTGGAACGACAGTAAAATTAGCTTCTACGATAGCGCGCTGTTAACGTAGCCGAACAGGAAATAGCCGCTGCAGACATCCGAGTTGACCGCAGTCGACGACAGGCGCGTTTATGTTGGCTTTGTTGGACACGTTTACCTGAATGTGAGATAGTCTGTCATGTTCCACATGTAGGACTAGGAGGAATGCTACATGTAGCAGCTCGTAGCGGCTAGCTGGCAGGGTGCTAGCTAACAGGGTGGGAAATGTAACAGAAGAAAACTAGTGTGAAATAAAGCAGCAGATTGATGGCATGAGATGAAACCTTCTATTTGTTGCTTTTATCTTAATTTAAATTAAATATGTAGAGTTTATATTTCAAGTTTAAAGTATTTGCAGTAGTTAGTTGGATTTAATAAGAGTTGAAACATTTTAAGCAATAAAATCTAAAAACTGAGTTAATTTACTTAAATGTTCTTTTTTTTTGTTTTGTCTTTAAGTCAGAAAAGAAGCTTGAAGTCAGAACCTGACTTTATTTTGTCCAATTAGTAAATTACTAAAATAATTGCTCGCTGCAGTGCTATGCTAAACTGCCACAATAAACTGAGCTTTCTGGCTCTGCAGAGCAGGGCTTCCACTTCGACACCAAGTCTCTCAATCCAGGGAGGATTAATCATCCATCGCTTAATAATCCAGGATTTATGTTTTTCTTTAGCAGCTTCAACATCAGAAATGAGTCACTTTAACCTGATTTTAGGTTAGAAAACCAAACCTAGAACTAGACCCATGCCCGGATCGGCCCAGGTTCCCTGGTTTAACAGACCTGTTTTGGATTAAATGATCCCTAATCTCATCTCCGTCCAATGTCTTCAAAGCCCAAGCAGCAATGACTTCATGGGACAAGGGCGCTTCAGAAATTCAGTTTATATCAGTATTTACTGGATTGTTCAAGATTCTGCTGTTTAAAATGAATCTGGTCCGGTTCTGGACCGCCTCATCCCCAGAAAACAGATTATTCCTCCGCGTCAGCAGCGACAACTCCAGCGGGACAAAGATGGGTTTATAAGGACAGATCATTCCTCTGTCGCAGGGAACAGACATGACGTCAGCCTCTACCCACCCGTTACTGGCACGCGACGCGCACGCACGAGAGGGCGGCAGACTGTGCGTGGGAACGCGCCCTGTTTTTTTTTTTTTTTTTTTTTTTTTTAACCCACCCGAGTTTGGGCTGTTTTTAAACCATCCGTGGGGTCGAATTGACACAATCAATCACGTCACAAATCAATAAACGTTTCATGTTTAATTCTTCAGGAATGATGACGCTGTTCCTTTGAAATGTTCCTGACAGCAGGGGAGCCTCCATGATCTATCCATCATCTACACGCAGGTAAACATTATTAATGATATTCTGATCATGTTTAAAAATCACTAGCGTCAAACTCAGAGGAATATCCAGGCCTGGAGAGGCGACCTCAACGGCTGCAGGTGATTTATCAACATGGCACGGATCATTTCCCTCCTAAACACCTGATGTTTTCCCCAAAACGCTTTTAAAACACAAATTACACACATTTGGAGCATTCAAAAAGGAGAGTTTTGGTGTTAAATTGCGAAAAGGATCGGACTCCGGCCCGGTTCTCACCGTAGGCGGGTCCCAGCTCGATGATGTCCGCCATTTTGTGGTTCAGAGGAGGCTTGGATCCTGGCCGAAAGAAGCGCAGAGATGGAGGAGGAACCGACTCGCTGCCGCCCGCTGTTACTTCACATCCATAAAGGAGGGAAACCAGCAGGGAGGAATCACCGAAAACACGCCTCTGGCCCGGGGGAAGGAAGCCTTCATGTGTCCGCTGACGGAGCAGCGTCGGTCCGCTCAGTCCGCCTCGGTGGGTCGATCAGTCTGATTCACTGCGCAGGGATGCTGGGGATGCAGGGAGGCTGCGCGGAGCTGCCGAGAGGAGACTGCACGAAGATCGTCTGTGCGAGGTAATGACTCACTGCGTGGAGAACGATAATGTTGTTTTTCTGAAATGAAGTTACAATAAAAATGTTTTGGGGTTTTTTTATTATAGGTTTCAGTTAAGTAATTAGTTCAAGTTCAAGATACTTTATTGTCATTCACATCACGTATCACATGAGGTGGAACGAAATTGAGAGTCACAGCCCC
>NW_006800359.1:262951-271769 GCF_000485575.1 Poecilia formosa
TGCCCCAGAATAATATATTTTTATTCGTGACTGTGTTTGAGTGATTACATGTATGGACACATTAATATTAATTGTATTAACATTTATTTTAATCCCACCAGGAAGTTAATAGAAAAGACAATATACAAAATTATGTTTTTGTTTTCTGCTTTTATTTTTCTAAAACTTGAGATTATACTTTTCTATAAACAACAGAACAACACTTGTTATATTTACTGACAAGCTTTAGGTAATTTCTGATTACACAATTGGGCTATCACTTTTTTCCTTAAAGCCAGGATTGATTTGGATAGAGTTTTCCCCCATGATAAATTAAATCATCATTTGAAAACAGCTTTTTATATTCATTCAGGTTATCTTGACCCAATATTGATATTTATTTGATCATAAAGGGGAGGAACGTTTTCACAAGAGCTTGTTTGTATGAAAGAGTGATTCTATCATTTTCAGCTTTCCTGACAAAAATAATAAAAAAAATAGACAATTCTTTGACAATACAGCTCCAGTCTTTGATCAATTTGTAGATTATTGATTTATTTGAGACATGCTTGATATAAACCCTCTCTTCTTACTTATATTTAATTTGTAAAAAGGTATTTTTATTTTGTTAAAATCATTTTTATGGAGTGTTTGCGTTGGTGATCGATGTCTGTCGTCTTCAGAAATGTGGTTGGAGTGAGACATCCCTGCAGCCTCCTCTCCTCCCTGAAATGGTCCTTCAGGAGGAGACTCCGCCCCCTTGTGGCCTCACGGATGTTAGATAATGACCAGGAAGTGCCCTTATTTGTCCATGAACGGGACTTAACTGCTGCAGAAATGTAACTGGTCCTTAGTTAAAAAATAAAAAAAGTTAACATTTAAAAAATAAACAAACTGACTTTAATTTACTTAAATACACTAAAAGAAGATTGAAATAATCCAAATTTAGAGGCTGAAATCAGCCAAAGGAACGTCCAACCTAGGATTATATCATTGAGAGAGGGAGAAGAGAGAGAAGCACCATTCACTCCTTCATTCACACACATCAACAAAGCAGCAATGACAAAACTTCCTATCCGCATGAGGATCTGCCCTTATGGGGTCTCCTCAATCAGAGAGGGGCTTTAGAAGCACCTCTTCTTTCCTAAGAACTTTACAGATTTTTAGCCAAAACGCCATTTGACAAGGATTCTCAAACCTCTAGATATAGCTCTTTAAAATTCACCTACGTTTCTGTCGTTTTCGTGTCATCCTGTTGGATCTCATCACTCCGCCGTTGGCAGACAAAGTCTACGTCGCTGACCCAGCGAAGAATTTTGCCTCCTGGATCTTTCTTCCCAGGTCCTGTTGACTCTGGCCGTGCACGGTTTCAGCGCGTCTTCCTCTGCCTGACAGTGATCGGGTATGAGAGATCCTGGGTTTCGGCACCAAAAATGATAGGTATTTTTCTTGAACCTACTTAAAAGAACCACAGACAACGTATATGAATTTTATGGCCAAACGCTTGCAAAAGGAGAAAACTCAGCAAACTGCTCCTCTGAGTCGTTCACAGAGCGTTCTGCCCTCTCTCTGCCAGAGCCTTTTGTTTGGGAAAACAAAAGTCAGGAAAGATAAAACAGATGGCAGCTCCATCTAACACTCAGGTCATCAGGCTCTTTCCCTTGAGAGCCATTTCTTCCAAGGGTGGAGGGAACAATCAGTTCACAGGAACACAGATAATCAACACGGCGATCAAAAAGTTTTAGCACATCACATCACTACTGATTAACATTAGACTGAATATTGATTAACATTAGACTGAATATTGATCTAAAGTAATAATAAAAATGATAACTAAAAAATCTCTAACAAGTGGCATTCCTGTTTTATTAGTTTCTAACAGTAAATAGTAGCTGTTCACATCATATTTTTTTGTTCTGGCTGTTTCCTTCTGAGCTGCAGGTCTTCTGGTAGAGGTAAAGGCTCCCGGTGATGTACACCGGGCCCTCGTCCCGCCTGCTGGCCTCCACCTGAGGGTCCAGCATGTAGCGCTCCACCTTTTGGACGGCGACTCGACTCCACAGCCCGCCATCCTCCAGCAGCTGCAGCTCTCCCTCCAGATTTGTACCAAACTCTTTCTCAGCTGAACTGTGGTTGCCTCTCGCCAAGCAGATTAAACCTCCTGTAGAGAGGAAATGGACAGTTTTTGGGTTTCCAGCATTCCTGCTGGTGCTACATGATGTCAGCACCTGGTTTGGCTGCGTCGCAGAGCTCCCTGATTACGCTGACTGGAGCAAAACCAACGCCGAGGCCCCCGACCAGAATCACGAGATCAAACGTACCTGGAACCAGCAAAGAGGAAGAGTGTGAAACCTGAGCCCTGCTGGGTGTGTGTGAAGCAGGAAGGAGATCAGCAGTCACCAGTCTGAGCAGGAAGTGGTTCTGTTCCCAGCAGGGCTGGTTGGAGCTCCTGGTAGAGTTTGGTCTTTGCAGCTTCCTCCAACATTCGTTCGCTGCAGTCCACTTCAACAAAGTTCCTGAATCCCAACTTAAACATCTGAAACGAGATATTAAAGTTTGACGTCATAAAACTGAGCTAAGGACATAAAAATCATTTCAATGCAACGTTCTTCTCCTTCCAGGTGGAGAAACTCCAGTCCAACCTGTAGATGTCTCTGCTGCACCAGAATTACTGCGTTCACAATTCAACTAAACATTTCAATAATCAAAAACTAATTTTTAAATACATTTATTGTAGAATAATCTAGTAAAAATTAAGTGAAATAGCTCTTTAGCCTTCAGCTCAGTAATTTTTGGCATGTCTATGCTCGGTGTCCCATTGGATTCCAGTAAATTCTATCTAAAAACAAATAACAGTGCAACGTGTGACGCTAACAGATATTGAATGACAATCATTTTTCTTGATAAACGTTCCTTTGTCCCTTAGGTAGGCCTAACACTAAGGGTAACAAAAGTAATGCTAGTTTATCCGATGCTAACATCAATCTATCTGATGCTAACATCAATCTGAGAGCTGAAAGCTAGCCATTGTGGCTAACTCTGGCATATTATGCAATGTGCATCGTCCCTTTTGAAATAAACAAAAATCTATGCAAGTGTAATGCCAGACTAACCAATGCTAATGCCAACTGATTCAAGGCTAATACCAAACTGTCCAATGCTAACACCTGTCTATCCAATGCTAACATCAGTCGATTCTTGAGTAATGCTAGCTTAACCCAGAGGTTCTCAAAGTGTGGGGCGTTCCCCCTATGGGGGGCAGCGTGCCATTGCAGGGAGGGCGCGGGATGGATGACACACATCATATAGCAGGGGGCGTCAGTCCAACTCTCCCTATTGTAATCCACAGGGGGGACCCAGAAAGTGTTTGGAAACCACTGGGGGGGCCCAGGAGAAAAGGTTTGGGAACCACTGGCTTAACCAATGCTATCGGCAACTAATACAATGCTAATGCTAGCCTATCTGTGCAAATGGACAGCAGAAGAAGTCAATCCAGTGGGTGACCACACAAGCCAAGCTAGTCACTAGCCTCTCCAAAGCTAATGTTAGCTAGCGGTGTCCTTGTCACTTGTAGCCCAGACTGCTCATTAATCAGATAAGTAGCTAGCTGCAGAGTGGATAAACTCTAGACACTGGCTAACAATTTGGAGCATCATAGTAAATGGGGCGGTAAAAATTGAAAACCTTTTTCTTCCACTGCATAATTTTGCACCATAAAATCCCAATAAAATAGATTGATGTGTTTACAGCACAGCACCGTCATATTTCACCTGCTTTACAGCCTGAGAGGAAAAAGGAAAGCTCACCAGTTTAGCCACCAGTCCGGTGCCGCAGGCCACATCCAGAACCTGAACTGTCCCTCGGTCTCCGGAGAAGTTGGCCACCAGGAGATCGATGAGCTGATGTGGAGCGCGGAACGCCAACGTATCCACAAAGTCCTGCAGGGGTCAAAGTTCACAGAGGTAACACTTTTAACTCAACCCACATATGAAAGCTGGTTCAGTTTGATCCGATTCACTGAATTCATGCTGAGCATGTATGTGGTAACAGTAGAAAGGAAACCTCCAGCAGAACCAGATTCAGCCTGGAAATCCAGAAGTT
This sequence comes from Poecilia formosa, assembly GCF_000485575.1. Taxonomy (NCBI): domain Eukaryota; kingdom Metazoa; phylum Chordata; class Actinopteri; order Cyprinodontiformes; family Poeciliidae; genus Poecilia; species Poecilia formosa. Next base: position 267,032 of record NW_006800359.1, read on the forward strand.
TTGGTAGAATCAGCCTGCTGGTTGTCTCAGCAGCTCCACTTTGGATTTTTAATCTGCTCATTTTTTAAAACAACACAAAAAACAAAAAGTAAAACAACAACTTTCTACTTGTGTCTCGTGGAATCAAACCCGAGTGCAGACAGAAGAAAAGGCCTGACCGATATTTACTAACTGAAGGAACAACGAAGCGATGCTAGGAAAAACAATCGACATGAAGAGAACAGAAGGATCTGAAAAGGAGGGGAAAACGGGCTGGCTTTTAACTGCTGGGAGGTGATTGGATGAGAACATAGTGCAGAAATAAAATATCACAAAAACATTGCAGTTCTTCCAGATATGGATATCTGGAAGAATATCCAGGACTGTTTGGAGCAGTAACTTTTGGCTAATGTAGTCCTAGCACTGTGAATGTCATGCTAATGTGATATTTAACTGGTTGGACAGATAGCATCATTAGCATGCTGAGTAAAATGCTAATCAAACACTTTATTAGGTCAGTGATTTAAAAATTTATTTTTGTTTTTATGTTTTGTTTAAAAATTAGTTTCATGTTAAATTTTTAAGTGGAATAAAGAAATTTATAACTGTTTTAAATTAACATTCATGCCAGAAGTTTAGGTTTGTGTTTGCTTTTTCCTGAGCAGCAGGTTTTCAGGGTTTCAGTCTTTCAGGTTTTATAATTGTATAGTTTTTTATGTTTTCTTGTCTCACCTGTTCGTACGTTTCCGCCTCGCTGTCATAGAACTTCTTGGTCTGCTCCGAGTTGAATCCATTGCAGGACTGAAGGAGGTTCCTCACCTCTGCCAAGTTTCTTCCTTTACTGGACATGATGAAGCCAAAACCTAATCAATCAATCAATCAATCAATCAATCCTCATTATCAAACCTGCTCAGAAACAGTCACAGCTGTTAAAAATGGCTGTAAAATTTGCACAAAAACTATAAAATCACAACAGGAAAATACTGTAAAATATTTAATTCACAGAAAACTTTGCAAACTGTCAATATAATGCTTTTGTTGTTTTTACTGCAATAATATGTGAGAATAATCGAATGTATGTGTTAAAACTACAACTGTTGGTAAGAAACAGAGATATTCTGATAATGTGACATTCAGATGCTGGAAAAAATCCAGTTTTTTGCAGTTTTTTCCTGCAGTTGTTTTTGAAAATACAAACCATATTTGACTTTATTCTGCACGTTTTACTGATTCTTGTTATATTAACATTTAACTTTTGTAGACTTAACAGATCATCAATGTAATTCAGCTGTGAACTCTTAAATCTATTATTCTATCATTTTCACAGGAAACCTCTGTGAACCATAGCTGACAGAGTTTTCCTGTAAAAACTTTTTTTACAGTGTAGGGTAAAGTCAAAAGAAGCTGAGTTTTCTCTGACCTTTAACCTCCAGATGTTGGTCGATTTGAGTTGTTCTGGTGTAAAGTCACCACAGCAGCAATGGCGACGTTCTCCGTCTTTGGTTTTACCTTCGGGAGCCTTGGGCGGATTCTTCCTCGTCTCCGTTTGTCTGCAGAGCAAACCGTCAGTGAGGAAAGGTGAAGATGTTGGGGGATGAGTCGAGACTCACCTGCGTGTTCCCGATTAGCTGGTTGGACTGGATCAGGTGGTTCTGACTCTGGTTCACCACGCTACTGGGTTTTCACCAATATAATCTTCAGTACCTTCAGGTCCCGACTCAGTCTGATTGCATTCCTTTGGCTTTCCAAAACAAGATCCGACATGGCGGCGGCTGCTGATCTGCTGCCTCTGATGAGGAGGAAATGCAGCAGAAAACGGATCCAACTCAAAGTTCCTGTTTCGCTCAGGAGTCCAAAGCAGGACAACGTCCAGAAATCCATCAGGTTTATGTCTGAAGGTCCAAAAACGCCACACATTGGAGTTCAGTTGGGTCTGAGTTCTGGTTCTCAGGACGTGTTCATGTGTTTAGTTTCTTTCCTCTCCTGTTGCTGCAGGACTGGTGGTGGGAAAACCTCCAACACCAGCAGGTTCTGACCCGGCTGGTACTCTCACAGCCAGGATTAAGTTCACGTTTTAACCCGCTGTCCTCTCTCCAAGCGTCATTAGTTTCCATCAGAGGAGGTGATGCGACGCTGACTGCTGCAGAGAATATTCAACCTTTTGACATTTAGTACATTTTTAAGATGAACTTTTTGTTCCTTTTATTTTATTGATTCAATAATTATTTTAAAAAGTGGTGATTTCATTGAAAGCAACAAAATAGTTGGATTTTATTTTAAGACTGTAGACACAGAACAAACTATCAGCTAAAAAACAGATTTTTTATCATGTTATTCCTAACAGGAAGTTCAACACTTCATGGCTCACTACTGACACCTGCTGTTGCATTGAAAGAGGTGCAGCCTTATTACTGAAATAAATCATATTTCTAAATTTATTACAACAGAGCAGTGAGTGGCTGCAATAGTATCACAATATAGACAATAACTGGTGAACCCTTTTTAACCATGGCGTCTATTTTCAGTTCTTAAAATGATTCATATTTTCTCTAGATATAATCTTGTTTTTTTGAGTGGTAGCCACAGTATGGCAGACCATTTTACCATAAAATCAGTTTACTCTGACTGTCTGTATTTACATTACAGCTTGATTTGACAGGAACATTTTGACTATTCTGAATGTTAGCTTAAGATAATTAGAGATATCTTAATAAACTAACATGTCTAGTCATAAATCCATTTCAGATGTCTGCGATGTAAATGTGGTGAAGCAGATTTCTGTAATCGGCTTACTGTAGGCCAACAGCAGCACCGTTTTGTATTTAGAGGCAACCTGACGTGAAACCTGATGGAGGAAAGCAGAAAGAGAACAAAGAAAGCTAGAATAAAAGGAAGACGTTAAGTGTGTTTTTGCGTAATTTTGTAGCGAACATTGGGAAGTTTTTCACAAAATGAGCCGACAGTAACATCAAATGAGGACGATGAAACGGTCAGAGCAAAACAAGGTTCAGTCAGTGGACTGTGGCACATTGATGCATGATTTAAATGTTTCTGTCAAGACGCCCCACTACTTGGAACGTTTTCTCACCTGTTTAACATTATTAAACCTAATTACATTATTTTAATAACACGAGGATGTTATGTAAAGTGGGCCGGTCTAACATCAATAATTAATCTGCTTGATCAAATCAATTTATACTGATTGACCAGGAAAAGTTTCGTTTTTCTTTATTGCAACTGAAAACATTTTAATAGAAAATCTGAGTTTAAAGAAAATTATTTCTAAATAAACGGAATATGCATCTGGTTTCCTGCTCTGTTTCTTCATTATATTTAGCTTTTTATATCGGCAGCTTAAAAAAATACATAAAGCCTGTAATTCTCTTCCTGCCTATTTCCAGTGATTTTTTATTCGTCTTTCATTAGGATTATATTAAACTCTTTAGATCAAATGATTCAGAAAACATTTCATTTCCCTTCAGCTCTTTGCATCGTTTCCTCTTCCCAAATGTTGACTGTGATTTTTTTAAGCTGCTGCTTGTTTAATAATAATTTTTATTTTTGTCATTAATTACACACACAGCAGTTTTGATTGATTGAAAACATGTTTCTGTTCCACCGATAAAGTGGAACAGAGACACATTTTAAAATGATGGCTCCACTTTCCGTCGCTGGATAAAAACTGCCTTGTTTTTCACATAACGCATGAACTAATTTCTACATGAATGTTTCTCAAAGCTGAGCTGCAGTCGGCCTAATTTAACATGCAGAGAGGAGTTACTGGAAAAACACATAAAGCAGGAAGTGAGAGAGAGAGAACAGGAAGTTACATCACCACTGATCAGTTTTGTGGCAGAATGATCAGCAGCAAAGAGTCTAAACTCAGGATGGTTCCTGGAGGTGGAAAGGTTTTCTGGAGCTTCATGTTCCTGCTGGCAGGTGAGAAGTTTGATCTCCATCAGGAAGAAAAAACCCCTGAAAGCAGGAAATTAAATCTGTTTAAATAATTCCTAAAGTTTTATTGACAGCAGAGTTTTTCTCCTTCATCTCTGACTCTGAGTCCGGCTGAGTTCGGACAGAAAGGTGAAAGTTTTTCAGGTTTATAGAAACTTGTGTTTGTTGTTTCTTTGGTTTTCATGCTGATTCATGCTCTTCTTGTCCTGAAAGACTCACACCATTATTTAACGCATTTACTTTGTGTTGAAGAAAATCAGAACGGCCCGATTAAATGAAGCATCATTTAAAAAAAACATTTCAATATTTTGCTGTAAAATGTAAAAAAAAAACAATTAACTTTAATATCTTTAAATTTGATCATAATTTTCATTTTGCATGACACACCAGGAACATGTTTGATGCATTATTTGGAAAGTTAATATTTGTAGATCAAATCACTGACGTCATACAGTAAATTATTAATATAATGTTGGATTCCTGTCAGCTGTTTGGGTTGGAAATGTTAAAATCTGATTTTTACATTGAAAGAGTGAAATAACTGAGGCCAAACACAAGAAACAACTTATTAAAAATACAAATTCAAAACGCAACACAATCCAAGACCCTGAAAAAGATTTTTTTCCTTCTTACAACCAAACTGCTTTCTTTAAAACGCAGAATGAGCAACGATGAGGCAGCCGGCCCACATATTCACTAATTCAGTGTATTTCAGTGTAATTCAGTGTAATTCAGTGTAATTCAGTGTAATTCAGTGTAATTCAGTGTAATTCATTGTAATTTAGTGTATTTCAGTCTAATTCAG
>NW_006800359.1:271779-274316 GCF_000485575.1 Poecilia formosa
GTGTATTTCAGTGTAATTCAGTGTAATTCAGTGTAATTCAGTGTAATTCAGTGTAATTCAGTGTATTTCAGTGTATTTTCTTTAAATATTTCCAGTTCAGTGAAAGTAGAGTTGCTTCACAATGTAGATTTTTTCCAACATCTCATTAAAATTAGAGTTGAGAGAAATCCAAAGCTTGAAAATTAAAGAGTAAATAACCGAAACATTTTCAGGAAAATAAAGAGCGTGTTTTTCCAGGAAGCGGTTCCATCTTAACTTAGATTTCATAAATATGAGAACATGAGTTAGAGAGTAAATTTCCAACACGATTCTTTTCGACATCAGAATTTCCTTTTGTCAAGCAAATCCATTCACAGATGGTTAGAGACACATTGCACTGCTCTCTGTGAGTTTATTCACACTTTCTATTGACCCTGTAATGTTTTTTCCTCTGCAGAAGTTGTTTTAAAGAAGCAGGGATCCATTTTTACAAAGTCCTGACTAATTAAGTTGAGTCACAATGAGCTGAATCATCGAGTATCTGATTTTTTTTTCCTAAAAATCAGATGTGCCGCTCCAAACTCATCATAATCCGAATGATTTTCGCTGAATGAGTAAAAACACCAGCTCACTCTGGCTGCTGCATCTTTCTTCTGACTGTAAGACAATTATAGGGCGTTGAGTCATAAAAACATTTAAATAATGCAGCTTTATATTACATTTGCTACAACACAATTTATTAACTTGACTGATCAGTTGTTTATCTGTTTCATCATTCTCATTTGATGTTACAAACTGGGTTTGTTTTTGTGAAAAAGTTGCTATTTTTCAACATTTGAGTGTCTGTTTGCATTTTTCTCTTCCTATTTTCCATCTTTTGAGCAGCTCTGGCTGAGAGTATTTAAGTTTTACACCAGAGTGTCTGGAAATTAAAAAGAAGAGGAAGTTCTTTTTAACTTCCAGCGGAGGCATTTTGTGACTTCAGCATGTTCCTGGGTTAGCTTTGTGTTTATGGAACCGATAACAAAATGCAGAATTTACTTAGTTTCTAACTCGCAGCACAACATCAGTTTTCAGCCAGGGGTCACCAACATGGTGGGGGCCAGGTCTAAAAACAGCCACTGTCATTGGGAGCACTGCCAAAGAAATTATTTGTTTTTACATTGAAGTAATAACATTTGTTTATATTCAGAATTTAAAAAAAAGTAAATTATAAAAAATGTTAAATAAATTTTTTTATGCATAAAACTCTTTTCCATGGTGAAAGTTCAGGATATGCGCCTGCAGCCCTGCTGCTCCCACTCTGGAAGTAAAAAAGAAAAGAATAATTTCTGAAATTTTAATTATCGAAGCCTCTTTACAATTAACAAAATTGTGGGGAAAAAAGACCTTATGCGTCAAAACATCTTGCACATCTGAGTGTGTAGGGGTCAAAGGTCACCCAAAGCTCAACTCTTATTGGTCCGTTTGCTTTTGTTTATTTGGCGGTTTGGCGCTTTTTCTGTAAGCTAAAAATGAATGAGTGGAGTTTGAACCTCCCGGTTTGGGTCCCGGCTGAGCTTTTTACCGTGTGGTTCTGGCGGGTCCGGATGGCTGAGATCTGCTGCTCCTCCTGAGCGACTCAGCCTGCAGGTTAAACAGTTTAATCCAGTCGAAACTTTTCCCAACAGAGTAGAAATTAAACAAACATTGTTGCTTCACCTTCTCCTCCTCTGGACGTCTGACCCCTGAACCTGGGATCAGCATCCTCCTCTTTCCGTGGATCTCAGGTCGGCTTCGTTTCCATGTCTTTATTATTTAGCACCGTTTGAAATAATAATAATATAAAAAAGTCTGCTGCTCTTGTGGTTTAGGTTTACCCTGGTTTTGTGTGGTGCACACAGGATGTGCACTTCAGGTCAGGTGCAGGGATAGTTTTGTGTCACCTTCCAATCTGTCGGACTTTTTTTTCGACATCTGCTGGTGTCAGCCTGCAGAAGCCAGCAGATGTCTCTGCACAATGTTGTTAATAGTAAAGAGGATTAGATAATAAAACAACTATTCTTTTCCTTTTCTATTTAAAGGAAAATCTCACAGTGCGTCCAGCTGCTCCAATAATCCAGACCGTCAGTCACTTGTGGGAAATTTAGAATCACACAGAAAAGCTAAAAAAGGGAATAAAACTTAAAACTCTGAACTAAGAACTTCTGATCACATAATAGCAATTAACCATGTCTGCCATGGTAAATCATTACTGACAACTATAGTCAGTAACATTAACATGGTTAGACCACATGTAATCATATGTATTATTGTTATAAAGGCTGAGCCAAGAAAATTTATGTCTTTATCAAACAAGCAGCCCTTCGTGTTACTCTGGACCCATAAAGTAGCTCCAGTCTCAAAAAGCTTGGTGACCCCTGATTCACGCGATGGATGCGCCCCCTAGCGGTCAGAGTGATTACAACAAGTACAACTGAAGCAGAGGCAGACGGCGACAGCAGCAGCAGCTAATATCTTTCACGAAGATCAGTTTTCACTAAGACAACCATTTTAAACTCTGTTTGTCCAGGAGCCGC